>NC_080190.1:3002500-3042500 GCF_030028045.1 Hippopotamus amphibius kiboko
TATTTAGGATTTTACAGGAATAACTTGATTACTAGAATAGTGATATTTCTCTTTTCCCATGCTGTGAAAAATGGATTAAAACATAAAGGCCATAATAACACAACACTAGAGATGAAATGTCAACTCAGAAATCACGCACAGGGCGGGAAAGCCGGTGGTGGGGATATTTCACCCACGGAGACCGGCGCTGCACCTCGCTCGCCACGGGTTTCACGGAGCGTTTTACAGTTTCGGCTGGGTCTGCTCGCCCAGGCCTGTCCTGCGCGGGAGGCCAGCTTCCCTCCATAATGTCACGTGAACATATGGGCCCAAAGAACTCGGCACAGAAGAACTGCTCAGCGGGGTCCAACCCCAAAGCCTTAGAGAGACTGCGTGTGTGTTTCCGTTGTGTTTCACTCGCTAGCGTAGGTGCAGCCTGTCCGAAGGATTTCTAACCATTCCTTTAACTGAGAGCAGAGAGAGAAGGACCCGTTCTTGGGGAAATCAGTAAGGAAAGTCTCGCACACTGGAACGTTGGGTTTGCGTGCTGGTGACTCGCCCAACTGGTAACGCCGGCCAGCCGCTGGCGCTCATCCTGAACGGCCAAGGGCGCTGGAGGCCAGGTCCAGCTGAAAGAAATTATCCAATCTCTGACATCCAGAAGTTTACAGTTATATAATGATGGAGAAAACCACAAATCCCCAGGGATGTCAAATTTTAGAGATACTTTTAAAATGAAATTACCCAGCCAAGCCTATAAGACAACCTTCTTGTACTTAAGACAAAAACGACAATCTGGAATTCATTTCTTTTTGTGATAGGGCAAATCCAATTTGCTTCTTTAACTGTTGATTAAGGAATCAGTTCTACAAGGCTGTCCCCTGTAAGTATTTGCTGTTTATTTGTCTGTGGAGAGCCGCTGGAATCCCCTCCAACTGGGAACGCCGGGTCAGGCGCGGCCGTAATGAAGAGCCGCCTGGCAGCGTGCAGACGCCCTGACTGGCCTTGTTTGTGTGCAAGAAATAGTTGGCTTTTGTGCGGCCAGGGGAGCTTATAGTCACTTCCCATCAGGCAGGCAGAGCAGTTGAGAATGCAGGACAGGAACCTGTCTTCTCTGCAGCCTTTCTTTTCAGATCTGGAGGAGAGCATCCATTAGAAGGCAATAAATAAGTAAATACCCTAAATTAGAATGTATCTTGCTCTGAGGTCCAGTGAGCTCATGTTGGTGTGTGGTCGGCGGCAAAGGAGCACTGAGGTGAGCGGCTTCAGAGCGGACGCCTGCTACCCAAGCGTTCTGCACAAAAAATGCCTTCCCCTCACCCCGGGTTAAATTTGCACGGGAGGAATGGCCGTTTTGGTCTTCTAAAATCCATTGTAAATATTTAATACAATTTTCCATTGAGTTCCTTTAAAAATAAGATCTCGTCGATGATAGATTCAAATGCAGTCACCAGATTTGCAAGCAGGAAGTGTTATATAGAAGAAGTAAATGTTATCGTTACACGCTTTAAAAAGCAGAGATCCCATCTCCGGAATGCTCCCTGTTTGGCTGAGGCAGACCCCCATTCCCCCCATCCCCCTGGGGCCGGAATTATCTGGTTTGCAGGTCAGCTTCACCTGGCAGGGCCAGAGCTCTGGGGTGCCTGTCCCTGCCCTGTGGTATGGAGGCTGTCCTTTCAGGCACATGGCGGCTGGGAGCCCTGGGAAAGTGGACGTGGTGACACTTGGATTTGTTTTCTTTCGTTTGGAATGTACCTAACTAAAAGCCACCCCTCCCCCAGTGTCAGTGTTAAATACCTTTTCTGTTTCTGTGATTTGCGGGGAGGGGTTATTTTTGTTAATGCAGCTTATCCTGCTGTCCTGGGATGGACGTCACCAGAGGAAAGGGTCCTGGGCCACCCAGCCGGTGTTTCCCCATCAGGAAAACGTTCTAGATTCACTCTCAACATCTGCAGAGGCACGCATCCCCCAAATACAACCGCCGTTTTGTCTTCCTGAAGTTGTAAATGAAAAGCAGTGACGCACAGGGACCTCTAGTTAGCAGCCGGAGGCCAGCGGAGGCCCACGTGCCTCAAGGGGGGGGCCAGGCCCCCCTCATGATGGGGGCGATGGTCTCATAGCTGGAGGGACGGGAGGGCCGGGAGCCGGGACCACTGCGTTCGCTTAGGCGGCCCGCCTCCCCGTGCGGCGGCCGGGTCCCTGTGTGTCTGTCCGGTGAGCCCCTCCTGCCCCCACCCCATCTGGATGGGGCCACCACGCTGCTCCCCCGTGGATGCCCTCGCCCTTGTGTGCTGTCTGCCCACGGTGGGTTTGACTTCTGCAGAGCCTCTCATTGGTGCCTCCACCCAGGTCTGGTCCCCTCCCAGGACTCTTTCTGGAGGGCAGCCGGACCCGTCAGATTCCTGGAGGATGGCCGTGTCCACTGGGCTCCTCCCTCTGGCATCCCTCCGCGGGGGGGGGGGGGGGTCCTGCTCGTCTCCCCCACCCCTTTCCTCGCGCCTCTGCTACCTGCACGCAGGGCCACCGCCATCAGGGGGGCCTAGCGGGAGGCGGTGGGAACCCCCCCGCCCCCAGCCACCTCCAGCTTTCTGAAACCCTGGAGCCCGTGTCACACGCCACATCCCTGCGCCTGTGGACCCGAGCCACTTCTTCTGAAGCCCTGTGGCCCCAGCCCGGGTCTGGGCGCCCGTCCTGGGTGATGGGGTTCCCGGGAGGGGGTGCCCAGCCCGTGGCTCCCCGCAGGCCTCGGGAAGGGCGGCCCGGCAGCCCGAGTGTGCCGGCGGAGCGGCTCCTTCCGCGAGTCCTCGGGCCTTCCTGCCTCCTGCTTCTGAGTGGGGCCCGCGGGGCCCCCGAGCCCCCATCTGGCCTCCTGACACCCCCGGCCGCCCTGTAAGCCGACACTGCTGCTAAGCCCCCCTAAGCTGCTGCGGGTCCTTTCATGCCTCCGCCTGACGCCTGCCAGCAGCCGAGTTCGTGCTCGCCTACCGCACCTCAACCTACCTACCGAGGTCGGAGGTTTGACTTTCCTGATTTAAAATACATGTGTATTTCCACGCGTCGTCACCCAGTTTCCAGGAGGGGTCCCAGGGGGCAGAAGGCTCTTTCCCAGCCGTGTGGATGGGGCCTTGCTCCTCGCTGGGGCGGCCCTGGGTCCCCCTGGTTGCACCGTCCAGGCCAGCTCGCAGTGGCCTGTCGCGGGCGCCCTGGCTGGGAGGAGCCAGAGCCGGGCATCACAGGTGGCCCTGGCGAGGGGTCTCTGGGGCGAGGCGCCTCGCACAGCATGGGCCCGACGCCCCGCAGCTCTTCCTGAGGCCTGGAGCACTTTCAGGGCGCCCGCAGGACGGGGCGAGGCTGTCTCCCCCACCTCTGCCCACGCTGCCGCGTCTCAGCGGGTGCGCGGAGGAGTATGGGGACAGCGGCCCCATCGTGACAAATCACAGTGGTGTCACAGCGAAGCTGACGATAGCCTCTCACGTTTACTGAGTGTAAAGTCAGGGCTGTTCACAAGCTGTGCCTCCCATGGCCCTGATCCTATGTAATAGTGTAGTTTCAGCAGATTTGGGGACATTAAGGGGCTCGTCTGAGGTCCCTGAGCAGGGGAGGGGTGCAGCAGGGGTTTGAACCCAGGCCGTGGGCGGCCCCTGCGTTCATTCCCCCTCCCTGCAGAGCTCCGGAAGGCGCGTGGGCTCTGGGTCCCTCGGCCCAGGGGACTCTGAGCTGAGCTTCTGGGCGGATGCGGGTGAGCCTTTCTCTCTCGGCCGCCTGGAAAGGCGATGGGTTTTGTGACGGCAAGTCACAGGGTGGGGTGCGGCGGGGACTGCGTGTGGCCCGTGGCCGTGGTGTGCACACCTGCACGAACGGAGGGGCCCCACTGTCAGCGGGGCGGCGGCCTGCAGAGGGTTTGTGTGGCCACGCCAGGCCGTGCGTCATGTTGGTCGGGTCCGCTGAGTAGATGTGCGGGGCATTGTGTCCTGTCATGTGTCGGACCAGTGGGTGTTCAGGGCGGGTGCTCAGAAATGAGTCTGATGGAGAACATCCCTTCCTGGAGGAGCTTCCAGGAAGGATACTCTCTAGAGGGGGCCGTGGGCCAGAGGGACACGGAGGACCCTTTAATCTAGGACCAGAGGCACCCATGGGGCTTGGCGTACTTGTTCGTAAGTTATCAGGAAGCTGGATTTAGAAACATGATGTATAAAAGCAGTTGTATAGTTGGTACCATTTTCTTGGCCTATAAAAAATTTAGAAATAGTCTAGCAGCAGCTTGCCTGTGACAGAGTTTGCCATTGACACTCGAGGGTTTCTGGTTCCACGTGGGAATTCTAATTCCATTTATCGATGAGAAGTGCTGAAAGGGTTTCAGTCTGATTAGGCTTTACGACTGGAGAAGTCCAGAGGTGCAAAGTTATAATACTGTGGGTGTCTTTAGCAGAAAATGCAAATATTGCAGCCGAGTTGGCCAGCTCTGGTCTGGATTTCCCCTGAACCATTTCCTCACCGGATCTGGCAAAACAAACATATACAAAACAACGGGACAACAAAAAGCATGTCTTTAAGCAAAACCTGCCCAGTAAGAACCTTGATGGATAGGAAAGGTCACGTCCATCACCCGATGGCTGGGGTGAAATCTTTGAATGTCGTTGTTATTGTTCATTTTTGATGAAGCCTAGAGTTGTTTATGTAGATTTAAATCATAATACTGTTTTCAGACTGAAAGCAGTCCTGCACGTGTTGTCTGTCACTTGTGAAGTGACAGGAAGACCACTGAATGGGGGAAGGGAAAGTGGCTGGTGGGGACAGTGGTGCAGAAGGCAAGGGCCGTGGATCAGGTCCCATCTTCTTTACCCAGGAAGGCAGCTTTCACGTGGCTTTGTTTATGCTCTTCTGCTCGTGCAAAGAGCAGCAAGTCTTAGGAAACTGTGCCCTTGCCTGCACAGGTACCGCCTTCTGTTGGGTGAAATTATCCGTTTCAGAAACACAGTGAACTTGAGGTTACCCAGTTATTCTGTGCAGTGGAGCAGCTTTGCATCCACATGGAGCAGAGACACAAAGAGGCCTTGTTGTTTGGGACAGGTCAGAGGTCCAGGGGGCTTTGAAAGGATCGAGTTGGGATAATTGAGTTATCAGATGCCAACTGGTCGCTTCCGTGAGCCCGTGTCTTCATCCCCTGTCAGTCTGATGGGATCCAGAAGGCTGGCCCGTGGGTCCGTCCTGGTCCTGCCCCCAAGTTCTCTGCCTCCCCAGGTTGGTTTTACAAGCCGAGCGGGCCCTAGATAGTGTCTTGCCTTCCCCTCCCCCCAGCTCCGTGGTCTCTGAGTGCTTGAGTAAAGGCCAGAGCCCGGGGTGAGAGGGAGCACCCTGGCCCTCCAGCTGTGGTCTATCCTTCCTCTCGGGCGACAGCTGGTGACGACAGCCACTGGCCCGCCCGCCGATGGCCCAGCTCATACCTGCTGGTTTAATCATTTCCCCCTTGCCCCCACCAACCTTAAAAAAAAAGAAGAAAAGAAAAACCAACGCTGGCTTTCATTCTCGAGTGAAACACTTTCTGTTGACTGGAGGGGTTCCCTGGGAGAGTGTCATCTCGAAGCCGCCCTGGACGGAAGATGTGCCAGAGAGTGGAGGAGAGGTCCTTGCTGGGCTCTCCTGAAGGACGTTTATGTTTTGGTCCCTTTACAGTGTGTGTGTTTCTGGGGCGCAGTTGTGGATGTGATGCCAGTGAACGTGCCAGGAAATAGTTTGCGCTACTTTTAAGTATTTCGAATCATATATTTTATAAAAATCGTCCCCTGAGCCCATTTAAGAGCAAATAATATTATGTAGGAAAAGGATGATTTTTCATCATGCTTCACTTGTTAAGGTTGAAAGATGCAGGGATGAAGTGTTTCCCCTGGAAATCTCTCAGGAATTGTCACGTGGGGCATGGAGCACTGAAAGCTGGGCCTGGGGAGGGACATTGGGCTTCCTGGGAGCAGCTCCCAGTGGCTGTGGTGTGACAGCCAAGGGTGGCTGGCCTGAGGGTGGGCAGCAGTCGGGAGGGAGAGGGTGTCTGCTAGACCCCAGATGTTACCAGATCCCGTGCAGGGACAGACGTGGCCAGGGCCACCCCATAGGCCGGGGTGGGTGGTCTTTCTTCTCCCAAGGACCCATCAGTTGTGGTCCTTTGCCAGGCACATGGGGGTTTCCTCTGGTCCACGTGTACCTTTGTGACAAGTACATGTGGATGGACAGACTCTGTAGATCTCCCATGGGTAGCAGGGGAACGACCTTGCAACAGGGCTGGTGCGTCATGATAGCTGGGAGACAGGACAAAAGTCTCACTCTTCTTACCATCACCCATCTGTGTGTCCCCGGGGGGCCTCTCTGTTCTCAGGGACCCCCTTCCCCGAGTCCCTGGGAGAAACGTGTCCCCCCATCCCTCATCTGGACACTGCTGTGGAACCCATGCAACCCTTCTGCTCAACCCGGGGCTCCTCTGCAGCCTCTGTACCCGAGGCCCTGCTGCACATGGAGGCTTCTCCCGAGTCATCTGACCCCAGGTGCAGGTTCAGGGTTCCCACGACGGAGGGGTGCCCGTGTATCTGAGCACATGCTGCTTCCTCCCAGAGGCGCGTCCAGCCCGGAGGGGCCCCGTGGGCTCCCCCTCGCAGTTGCCAGCCTTCGAGTCTGCCGTCTGGAGCTGGCAGTGCGTTGGACGGACCGTGGCTTAGGGCTCTTCTCATGCGTTGAACCTTGTGGAGTCCAGTATCAAGGAACCAGGGGCAAAACGGTCTATGGAGTTGGGAATTCTCTTAGCTCTGCCTGAGGTTATGGTGTGGCAGGGGCAGGTGTGGCAGGTGTGGCAGGGACTGGCATGGCAGGGACTGGTTGAGCTGGTGTGGTGGGGGCTGGTGTGGCAGGGGCTGGTGTGGCAGATGTGGTAGGGACTGGTCGGGCTGGTATGGCAGGGACTGGCGTGGCAGGTGTGGCAGGGGCTGGCGTGGCAGGGACTGGTGTGGCAGATGTGGCAGGGACTGGCGTGGCAGGGGCACGTGTGGCAAGGGCTGGCATGGCAGGGGCTGGTGTGGCAGATGTGGCAGGGACTGGCGTGGCAGGGGCAGGTGTGGCAGGGGCTGGAATCTGGGCTGGATGGGTATTGGTCTGAGCTCCCCCGGTGGAAGCAACCCTTGGCACAAGCAGGTCAGGCCCCTGGCCTGGTCTGCACTAACGGACCACAGGCTGGCCCAGCAGGCTGAGGTTAGGACTGGTGCCCTAGAGCTGCCTGTGCAGGGCACTACGGGCAGGCCATGAGTGGCTCTAGTCAGGGGGTGTCACCGCCTGCTGCGTACCAGCCTTGCGGGGGTGCACATGTCTCCCCGTGGAATTCCCAGCCTTGGGCTTAGTTGTGAGCCAGCTCTGGGGTCTGGAGCCCCACGGCCTGGGCCCCTGCTGTGCCCTCAAGGCGGTCCCTGTTGTCAGGAGTTTGCAGGACGGACAGACGTGCTTACCTGTGCCTGGGATGCTGGCACTGGGTCCTCCGTCCCAGCCCAAGCCAGGCGAGGTGGGGCCCGTTGTCCCCGCTCGGGACAGCCTGGGAAGCTGGGAAGGTCTCAGGCAGCCCATCACAGGGGCCCTGACTCTGCTCTGGGGGCTGAGACAGGTGAGCTCGGGACCCTCTAGCATCCCTCTGAGAGAAGCAGCCCAGGGCCCCGTGAGCTCTCCTGTCCCAATCACCGGCGGGGCTCCTGATGAGGATGGTGCAGACGCCTCCACGCCCCACGTCTGGTTAGATCCCCCCAGGTACAAGGATCCCTCCTGATCCAGACCTGATCTGCCAGTTCCAGAGGCCTCCAGAAGGTTCCAGAGGCCCAGCTTCGCACAGGGAAAGAGCGTGGGCTTCTGCGAGGGTCAGCCCCAGGCCCCACAGCACCCAGCGTGTGTCCTATGTACCTCAGGTCTGACCTCAGGAGGGGCGGCGGAGGTCTGAGGGCGGAGCGCGTGCTGCAGCCGCGTGCGGGCGCGTGTGGCACATGTGGAACTGCTCGGCTTGTCCACAGCCTCAGGGATTCCCCTCTTCCCAGCAGGAGCAGAGCGAGCAGCTAGGAAACAGGCGGAAAGTGGAGGGAAGTGAGGGGGAGTGAACTCAGAAACCCCCAGCCCCAGCACTCAGCCTGCTGCTGAATAGGATGCAAATGAGCAGTCACCAGACAGTCCCCTGGAGAGGGAGCGGGGCTTCTGGGAGGGAGAGCGGGGAGGACCTCACCAGGAAGAGGCACCCGCCAGGACCCTGTGTGCTGGGAGGGGCCCCCGTTAGAGTCGCTGGTGTTTATTGAGCACCTGCTACGTGCAGGGACTGCTGTGAACTCGTGAGATGACACCTGCCCCCAAGGAGCTAAGGATGACTGATGCCCGAGCTTGAGGCCTCACTGTCCCGGCAGTACCTGCAGCTGGAGCCCGGACTGGGGGGTGGGGGTTGCCCTGAGCCCCTGGGCCAGCCCAGGAGGAAGTGACATCTCTGCCTGGAGGGCGGGAAGGCCTCGCGTCCTGGGGGTGAAGATGACTTTCCAGCTGGAGAGCAGGAAGTGCCCTGAGGCTCAAGGGTGGGGGAGCAGAGAGGGGCCGTGCTCAATGAAGGCTGTGGTTGCCCCACAAAGCACAGACCCCCCGTTCAATCTGGGTTTCGGAGACGCAATGAGGAATGTCTTAGGGAGCCGAGGGCCGGGTCTTCATCCATGGGATGGTCCTCCCCATGAAGCCGTGAAGAGGAAGCTGGGGGACAGAGGGGGACGTGGTGGAGAGGCAGGTGCTGGCCTGCTGGGCAGTGTGTGCCCTGGGGGCACGGGTGCCCAGGCTGAGGCCCCGGGCTGGCACGGGCAGGACAGCGGCGGGAGGGGTGCCCGGCTGCCCTGCAGGGCTGTCCTCGTCCGCCCCTCGTCCTCTCCCTGCTGTCTGGGACCCTGCACGTGGGCACAGGGGGGCCCCATGGGGGTGGGGAAGCGCACAGAAATCTGGGGAGGCCTTGGGGTCTTTAAAAACGACTCGCCCCGCGCCCCCAGCCCTCCGGGATTCAGGCTGCAGAGACCCAAAGGGGCCTGGAGCAGGAGCCCCTCCCGCCCACGCCCGGGTCCGCGTGACCCCCCGTGGCGTCCGGGGGTTTCAGGATCCGTTTTTCCTTCTCTCGCGTGTGAAGGAGTCGCGTTGACTTGATCGAATGCCCTTGTAATGCGGAGCAGGCTGGCTTCAGCCCTTGAAACATGTCCAAACCCTCACGGTCAGTGAGTTGTCCGGGCTCCTGCAGGGAGTCAGCCTCGCCCTGTACCCCTCACGGTGCCCGGTCCTGCCCCTCCTTGGCCTGAGCAGCCCCCGCCCTCCCCGCCCCCTGCCCGGCTCACGGCGGTCCCGCCTCCCAGCCCGTTCCCGGGGCCCCGAGATGGATTCCAGGTTGTGGGTCCGGGTCCCCGCGGTGCTGTGTGCGCGGATGCTCACGGGAGCCTCGCAGAGATGGAGGTCGCGTGGCAGAATCCAGCTGACCCGCCTCCACGCATCAGGCCCATTCCAAGCGAGTGAGATTTTAATCACCTGTCACTGCCGCCCGCGCTTTCTCTATATTTATGATAATTTTGGGGGGTCTTTTTATTGAAATCGGTGTTGACTGAATCAAGTAATCCTGATTAGCAATCTTACTGTACCCAGTCAAGAGTGAAATGCATCCAGCCTTGTTGGTACACTGAGCATTCTGAAATTGAACAAAAAAAGGGGGGAGAAAAAAAAGGAACAGGCGAAGTTTGTTTGTCTTGGTTATAGGTGTCGGCTGCGGTGTTTGAGGAGGGCGGCTGTTTTTGATTGTTCCTATAAACCTGAACCTGCAGTGACATCCTGGCAGGAGGAGCTCGTTAGCCAGTTTCTTTAACTTCATGGTGTTGGACCCGTGGTGGCTGATCTGATTTTAGTTAGTTTCCGTGGTTGGAAATATGAAATTTGCAAGAAAAAAAATGTGCAGCGAGAAATGTTTTCCTGGGGGGGCGTGGCAGGAAAGCCTGGTGGTGCTGCCTCACGGCCCTGCTTACCGTGTCACCCTTGGAAATGGTGACGTATTGATCTCTCAGGCAATGGGAGTAAACTGTGAAGGTGACAAAGCAGTATAAGCTTTGAAAGCACTCCTTTAGTTTCTCCGAGAGGAAAAGTCCATCATGACGTGGTACCCTCAGATCAGTGGCAGCTCTGAGGTTTACAGCTGTAAGGGGCGCGTCCCCCCCCCCCGACACGGCGGCGCGTGGCCTTCCTCGTGGCTCAGGGAGGTGGGGCCGAGGCCGGCGCGTGAGGACAGGCTGCGAGGGGATTGCGTCTCAAATGATGGGGCTTCCGTCCTCCACGTGCTTTATTCCACGCGTTCACCGGCGAATGCCCCAGAGTGAGAAGCGGGTTATCCACTAAGGCCTCTGTCTTAGCGTTCGATCCCATTTAGTTACCACAGCGACAGCCGTGCCTTTGGCTTTGGAGAGATTGCTTAGAAAGTCAGATGACGTCGCAGGTGCCGACGGAGCGCTCCTGCCTGGCAGGCGTTTGTGCTTCGTGCCTGGCGGGGCAGCCTGCTCCCTCCCACACTGCTCTCGCCTCCACCCCCAAGGGCTGGGGGAAGACCAGCCCTGCCTCCTCTGGCACCGGGAGACAGGGGACGTGGCCCCTGGACACCGGACGCGGCCTGTCGGCTGCAGAGGGTGGCTGGGTCTCGGCGTGGTCACCTCCGGACACAGCTGTGTTTCTGGGGCGCGGGCCCCGGGGAGGCCCACCCTGGTGCCGGGCCCCTGGAGCCCCCCAGAGGCCCGGCGAGGCGCTGCTAGAGAGCGTGCAGGGGCGCGGCTCAGGGGAAGAGGGTCCCCTCCTGCCTTGCCCAGTGGGCGGGGGGGCAGCAGGCGCAGAGCCGTTCAGGTAGCTTGCGGCCAGTAGGTCTCCCTTGGTGACGGCAGCAGGATGTATTCAGCTCACCTCGTCTCAGTGGCTGCAGCAGGCCGTGGGCCCAAATCGGTTCTGTCACCAAGGCTGGTAGGGCAATCATGAGGAAACATGTATGAAAGCCTCCCATTTAAAAAAAAAATGAGGGTATGTTTCTGATTTTTGGTTCTGTGTCAGACATCAAGGTAGCCATCAAGAACGAGACAGACCGTGGCCCCGCTCTCAGACAGCTCACAGTCCGCCTCGACAGGCCCGTCAACAGTTGGGGCTGTGGAGGTACCCTGTTCAGGGGCCCAGTTCTCAAACAGGTGACTGACAGAATCACCACATCCGGGGCACACTGGTGTGCACCGCCGCGTGGGGTCCACTCTGGCCGTCGGGGTCTGCCGTGTGCACGGAGAGCCTCACAGCCATGCTCAGACCCTCACCTGGCCTTCCAAGGGGGGGTCCCAGAGAGCACTTGAGAACATTAGGGGCCCCCCGTGACCTCACATCAGAAATATCCCCAAGACGTTACCTTTTCTACCTTAAGTGCCATTCTGTCCAGGGCCAAGAAAACGCAAACCAGAGTTGTATGGGCTCTGGTATTTACGACACTTAGTAACTGAGTTGGGTAAAGCCTCTTCTCGTGGCAAAAAGAAATCGCTCTGCGCACGTGCGTGGGTTCCAGGGAAGCCACGTGGAATCGCGTCACTGTGCCTGGAGACCCTCCCTTGTGGGATGAAACGTGGCGCCGGGCGTCTGGCCTGTCTTCTTGGCGTGGGTCAGGCGCCCACCCGCACAGGTATCTTACTGATTTGAATGTCTGTGCTTGCAGTTCACTTCCCACCTTATGTCTATTAGCAGCTCATCACCAGGCCTCCGCGATGCGTTATCAAGGAGGCCGAGCTCCTCCACGTGTGTGCACCGCGTTGGATGCGTCCGAGTCAGTTCCAGCGCCCCACTGGCCGCGCGTACGCTAGATAGAGTGCTTTCCAGGGATGAAAGCGCTGTGTCTCCGCAGTGGCCGGGCACTGCTCGGGGATCCTCGTTCAGGACCCACCAGGGGCTCGACCTGCAGGGGCTCCTGAGACTCCTTTTAATGACATTAGCCATGAATGTGACAAAGCGTAACTGCGAACAGGTTAACGAGATGGATGACAGACATGGAGGAGTCCACTGGCATGGCCACATCAACCAGTGTGTACTCAGTGGCAAAGCAAAGAATTGCCATCAAAACAGTGAAGATCTGAAAAGGTTCATCGTGTCGTTATCACAGTAGAAAATAGGAAGCCTGTGTCCTGAACGGGGAGTGGGAAGTAATTTACGGAGACCCATAGCAGGGACTACGCGGCAGCCATTTGAAAGGTAGATTGAGGCATAACTCGGAAACTTTCTTACTGCGTACAGTGAAGTGGAAAGGACGTAAAATGTATGTACTGTGTAATCCCAGTTTTTAAAAAAAGTATGGAAAAGGGACTGTAAGGAACTGGAGTCGTCATTGCGGTTAGGTGTGGGTGGTGAGTTTACAGTTAATTTTTGTCTTCTTCGTATACTTTTAGATATCTTCGAACAATTTGTAGAATGAGCATCAGTTATTCGTATGCTCATTTTACAGTGATCCGGACGTATTACACATCAGTTAGGTTTCTGAGTAAGTCATCAACATCTGGAATTGACCCAAGGCGTTGCTTCCTGGGCTGGGTATGGTGTGTGTCCAGGATGGGGGCGGAGTGGCTCTGGACGGGGACAGTTCCTGTTCGAGCTGGTTCCCCGGCCCCCGCGCCTCTCCCCGTACTTCTGGTAGCAGAGAGAGCGGGCACCTGCAGAAGCAGATGCAAGGCAGAGCTGGGCTGGGAACGTCACACTCTCTAAAAAGCACACGACAGTGGGTAAATGATGGAGCGGAAATCCCGTTCGCAGTGTGAGGATTCCATTCTCTCCGTCTCTGGGTCCTTCCTGAGCACGCCCACAGGGCACAGGGCAGTCTCCCATCCAGTCCTTCCACCCAGACCTCACTGTCTAATGACGCAGCCTCCCGGGCCCTGGCCCAGCGGACAGAGCATGTGACCATCTTCAGGGGTCTGAGGCGATGTCTCAGGGCAGTGGACGTGGAGGGAGAGCGAGGGGCAGAGGTAGCGATAGAGAGATGCCCTCTCCCCTGGTTCCAGAGCCTTCAGCGTGGGTAGCAGGGCTGGCCAGCGAGGGGATGAGCTTCCCGTCACTGTCGGAGTGTGGCCACTGAGGCACTGTCGGGGCGGCTCCCGGTCGGGCCACAGGTTGGCAAGGCAGCTGGGACTCACCTCTGTGGCCCGAGGCCTCCAGGAGCCCCGCCTCGTTCAGACAGATGGTGCTTTGATGGATTAAAATTGCATGGAGAATGTTCTGGACCTTCTTGCCCTAAATCTCAGAGTATTTATGGGAAAACCGAGAACTTTTATTCACTTAGTTGAGTTTAGAACTATGTTGAGTCCACTTTTGACTTAAAAAATCTACGAGGCTACACCTCACACCAGTCAGAAGGGCCATCATCAAAAAATCTAGAAACAGTAAATGCTGGAGAGGGTATGGAGAAAAGGGACCCCTCCTGCACTGTTGGTGGGAATGTAAGTTGGTACAGCCACTGCGAAAAACAGTTTGGAGGTTCCTTAAAAAACTAAAAATGGAACTACCATATGATCCAGCAATCTCACTACTGGGCATATACCCAGAGAACACCATAATCCAAAAAGAAACATGTACCACAATGTTCATTGCAGCACTATTTTTTTTAAATTTAATTTATTTATTATCTTTTTGGGGGTACACCAAGTTCAATCATCTGTTTTTATACACATATCCCCATATTCCCTCCCTCCCTGGACTCCCCCCCACCCTCCATCGACTCCCCCCACCCTCCCCGTCCCAGTTCTCTAAGGCATCTTCCATCCTCGAGTTGAACTCCCTTTGTTATACAGCAACTTCTCACTGGCTATCTATTGTACAGTTGGTAGTATATATATGTCTGTGCTACTCTCTCGCTTCGTCTCAGCTTCCCCTTCACCCCCCACCCCCCCAAACCTCGAGTTCTCCAGTCCCTTCTCTGCATCTGTGTCCTTGTTCTTATCTTGTCACAGTTCATCAGTACCATTTTTAGATTCTGTATATGTGAGTTAGCATACAATATTTGTCTTTCTCTTTCTGACTTACTTCACTCTGTATGACAGATTCTAGGTCTATTCACCTCATGACATATAGCTCCATCTCATCCCTTTTTATAGCTGAGTAATATTCCATTGTATATATATGCCACATCTTCTTTATCCATTCATTTGTTGATGGACATTTAGGTTGCTTCCATGTCCTGGCTGTTGTAAATATTCACTGCAGCACTATTTACAGTAGCCAGGACATGGAGGCAACCTAAATGCCATTCAACAGATGAATGGATAAAGAAGATGTGGCACATATATACAATGGAATATTACTCAGCCATAAAAAGGAATGAAATTGAGTTATTTGTAGTGAGGTGGATGGACCTAGAGACTGTCATACAGAGCGAAGTAAGCCAGAAAGAGAAAAACAAATACTGTATGCTAACGTATATATATGGAATCTAAAAAAAATGGTACTGATGAACCCAGTGACAGGGCAAGAATGAAGATGCAGATGTAGAGAACGGACTTGAGGACATGGGGTGGGGTGAAGGGGAAGCTGGGACGAAATGCGAGAGTAGCACTGACACATACACACGACCAGATGTAAAATAGAGAGCGCGTGGGAGGTTGCTGCATAGCACAGGGAGATCAACTAGATGGGTGGTGACTTAGAGGGCTGGGATGGGGGGCTGGGAGGGAGTTGCAGGAGGGAGGGGATATGGGGATATATGTATAAATACAGCTGATTCACTTTGTTTACAGCAAAAACTGGCACAACAGTGTAAAGCAATTATACTCCAATAAAGAGCTTAAAAAAAAAAAAAGCTGGCCAAAAAAAGAAAATCTATGAGGCCAGAATGGACACCATGTGGCTCAAGGCGGGGCTGGGGCGGATGCCGTACCGTTTGTGCAGCTGGGGTCAGAGTGATGTTCCAGAAACAGGCGTTTTCTTTATCCACCACCTGTGGAGTCTGCTTGGTTAAACTAATCAGGCCACGAGCACCTGAATTCACGGTTGGGGGCCGTTCAGCTTTTCAGGCTTCGTCGAAAACAAGGTAGGACAAAAAAGAAGCCGCTTCAGCTCCCGTCCCTCTCTCACAGCCGCCTCAGGTGCTCTGAGGGGCAGGGGCCCGGGGCTTCTCTGGGGGGCTTGAGGGTGGGGGCGGCTCCTCCGGGGAGACTGTCACACACCTGCCCCTTGGGAGCCCCAGGAAGCCCTGCAGCAGGCGCCCTCCGTGGGCTTGGCTCTTGAGCCCTGGTCCAGGGGATGCCAGCCTCCACGTGGCAGGTTTGGGCCGTGCGGGCCGTGGGCAACTCTGCGGGTCCCTCCCCGTGGCATCCTGGGCCCCGCTGCCTCCTCTGAGGAGGTGCCACCACCACCCTCGCTCTGGTGGCCTCACTGTTTCTTGGATCCCCTGTCCCCAGTCCTCCCAGTGCTTGTTCACGCACTCTTCCGGGGAGGGGATTGCGCCCGGTGTCTTCTGTGACGCTCTGTGCCAGCGGGCCGGCCCTCTCTGCCCACCCCCTCGGGCCGCTCCATCCCTCAGCCCTGGGTGCCTCCCGTGGAGCCCCGGTGTGACCTGAGGCCTGCGCTGCTTTGGGCAGAGTCTGTCTTGGACTGGATTGTCTGACCTTTCAGCTCAGCCTCGTGGGTGCTCCCCCCCCACACCCAGACTCCTGAGGTCCGGCCCTGGTCTCAGCCTCTGGGCCTTGGCTGTGCGAGCTCCTCCCTGCCCGGGAAGATGCTCCGCGTCCGTGGTTTCCGAATCTCCTGCCCGCGAAGCCCCTCCACCCCTCACGGAGGGTCCTGAGCACTGTTCGCAGCCTCGCACGCCTGGCCCTCTGGTACCGGCAGGCGGCTCGCGGGTGTGCTCTCACCTGCGTTCTGCCCGCGCAGGCCTGGACCACGTTCCTTTTGAGTGAAGAAAGGAATGGCAGGCCCTCAGCTCTTCAGGAAGCAGCGAGGTGCCTTCTAGGGAATTGAAATGCCTCCCAATTAAGTGCAGCATCCTCAGTCCTCTTACATCACCTGTGCTTGGCTCAGCCCCCATGTCCCAATTACACACTTTTTTACAAACTTTAAAAGCGGTTACAGACTTTATCTGCTTGGTTTTCTCAGAGTGTTTTAAGTGCATCAGGGATGGAGCACAGATTCCAGCTTCCTCTTAAAATATTCGCGGGCATCTCAAATACTCAGCGCGGCAGAGGCCACTCTCTTTGTCCCTAATTCTTGAAGGCGGACTTTCTTGAATTCCAGCACCTGTGGCTGCGGGAAGGTGCTGGGTAGTGAGTGGGACTTTGTGTCAGATTTGTGCCTCCTGGAAACATCTGTTCAGAGAGTGATGCCAGACGGGCTGCGTTTCGTTGAGCATCTACTTTATCCCCACGTGCACTGATTTGATGTGCCGGAAGGTAGGTACACGTTCTCTGTTGGAAAATGATTCTGCTGTCCAGTGGTCCTTTCACGCAGCTGCCATAAGAGAACGTGGATGCGTGCATCTCCTGGGCCGTGGGCTGGGCCCGGGGCTGTCGCTCTGACCAGCTGCATTCGCCTGCTGGGTGGCTGACCGCCCTGGGTGTGGACGGGGCCGTGGGTGCTGTGTCCCAGGGAAGGGTCTTGAGCTAGGTGGCCCAGATTTGAATGCTGTGCCGCCATTTCCTGGCTGTGTGACTTGGGACAGTTAAAATCCCTGAGCCTCAGGGTTCTGCCCTCTGAGGAGCAGATAACGAGCCTGACTGTGTCTTCACGTTGAAGCGAGAGTGCGCCCTCCACGGGCACCCAGAATGATCAGTGCTCAGGGACCCTGGCCGTTGCACTACTGCCCCCATCAGCAGGCCGCTCCCTGCCTTTCACCCTCGCTTGGCCCTGCTGGTTACGCCCAAGGGTGGACACATCTGGGCATCTCACACAGTCCATCTACCCAGAGGAAGCTGAGACCCAGGGCCCCAGGAAAGTGTGGGGAGCAGGTCCTGTGCTGATGGGCTCCGGCAGGCCACAGGGTGGAGCATGGCCTCCCCCCAGCCTACCCGGGACCCTCCTGCCACGTGGTGGTCTGTGGAGAGGAGCCCCTCACCGCCTTCCCTCCAGGGCCCTCACTGCTGTGTCACCTGGGCCGTCCTGCTTGGGCCTCGGCCTCTCCATCTGTGCGATGTGGGCAGCTCCTGGTGGCCCATCCACCCCTGTCCCCGCACCAGGGTCCCAAGGGCCCTGACATCACCGCACGAGGTTGAGACGCAAGTTCAGGGTTCACGGACTCGAGGCTCAGGGCACTTGGTGGAGGGCCGCTGCCCCCAGGACCAGTCCTGCCCTTATGGGGTTCGCCTGCACCCCGCGCATGTGTACAGAGCTGCCCGGGAGCAGGCCTGCCCTCCAGGGCTCCCGGGTGTGGGGCAGGGCACAGATTTTAACCCCCCGTCTGCTTAGCAGAGTCTAAGTCTGTAACAGCAAACGCCGAGGGTCACAGGATGCAGGCGCACGTGACCTCCGGGGTTGCGTGCTGGGGTCGGCGCTGCCTGGCCGGGCCCCCAGCCCCACCGCCAACCAGCCGTGTCGTCTGGGTGCTCTGCACCCTGGTTCAGGGGCGCGTGTCCTGCCTGCTGGGCACACGTAGCTACGAGCAGGGGTCGGCCGCAGCTGAGGGGAGAGGCCTGCGTCGGAACGGAGCGCTTGCCCGGAAGCAGAGGATTCAGCGTGGGGCTGGCAGGAGCCTGGCCCCGACGAGGCCCTGGCCTGTGTGCCAAGCTTCCCTGCGGGTTGGGAATTTCTGACTTCGCCCTGCGCAGGCGACCTGCTCTGGGAGCCGGGCTGTGCTGGGCGCAAGCCCACGGGTCCTGCCTTCTTGGGTGTCTGCAGGGGATGGCGTGTCAGGGGTGATGCCGTGTGGGGCATGAACGGGGCGAGGGGAGGGAGATGGGGGCTGGGCTGTGGCCGACCTGGGCTGCCAGGCAAGTTTGGGGTGAAACAGCCGGTGTGGGGGTCGGGGGGTGCCTGGAGGCTCCAGGCTTCTGAGCATTTGAACGTGGACCCCCTACCCTGAGATGCTGTTCCCACGCAGGGTCTATAACAGGGCACATGGCCGTGGCCCTTTGGGCCGGGGGCCACCCCGTGTGGGCCCTCTGTGGGGCCAGGCACCCAGGAGAGAAGGTCTCAGCTGGGGCACCTGCTCCGCTGAGACCCCCGGGTCTGTGTCATGAGGTCTCGGGCAAGTATGACGGTGGAGCTGACAAAGGCCTTTGGAAGAGGAGCCGTGGCCTGGCCGAGGCCGCTGCCCTTTCCTGGGGACGGCAGGCCTTGGGCCGCTGGCCACTCTCTGCGGCTCAGTGAGATCTGTCCAGTGTCCTCTGCCAAGTGGGTGCCAGCTGCTTGGCAGCTGTCCCCAGGGTTCTCGACCCCGGGTAACCTTGCCCCCAGGGACGTTGGGTACCATCCAGGCCTGTTCTCAGCTGTGACAGCTGGGGAGTGAGGTTGCGGCTGGCATCCGGTGCCCGGGCAGCCCCCGGCACACGGCCCTGCCCCCACGTTGGGGTGCCCCCTTCATTGGGATCCCTTCACTTTTGTTCCTGACAATCTGGATCGATTTTTTTCTTTTCCTGGAAGGTGATTCCCAACTGGGTTCCCAGATCAAACCTGCTGTGTTTCCTTGTGTTCGTTCCTATTCTTTCAGCCAGTGATGCTAGGACTCTTTATCCTGGCTGGTGCTTCTTTGGCTCTGCCCAGATAGCACAAGAAGGTGTGTTCCAGGCTGTCCCTTCTTGTCCCCAGTCCCCTGGGGCCACCTCAGCCTCACAGAAGCCTTCTGGGGGCCAGGGGGGGTCCCCTTTAAAGAGGAAGAATCCGAGGGTCAGGGAAGAGAGCTAGGGCTCCTGGTCTCCAACTCTGAGCCCAGAGACCCCTCCTGCAGCGCAGATGACAGTGATACTGTGCTGAACACTCGCCAACCCCACCAGGCACTTACAGTTTGCCTGGCCCTGCCCTTCCGGACAGTGCTTCCAATTCCACGGAAAACAGTTTGGGGCTGTAACCCTTGAGTGGGATTCAGCAGTCTGGGTGCTTCCAGGAGCACTGCTTCCCGTGGCTCTTCCGAGTTTTCATAACCTGTGTCTGCTTTTTCTCTGCTCACTAGTTTTTCTTGGTCCGTCCCATGAGCCACGTTTCTCGGAGGCCCGTTGAAAGTCAGGCCCGTGGGTGGTGTCCACACCCTCCCTGCCGGGATCGAAGGAGCCAGTGCTCTTGCCGGTCATTCCGGGCCCTGCAGGCACCCTGGGACGGCGGGGGCGGCCAGGCCCCTCCTCCAGATGCTCGCTCCCACACCTGGCAGGGCTCAGGGACGTGGGGGTGTTTTCCTTTTGCCCGTTCTCGTGCTTCATTCATCCTGCAGTATTTACTGGGTGCCCAGCCCTGTGCACCTGTCCGGCCTGGTGGTGCCTCCAAACGGTGCCTGGCCCTGGCCTCCTCCAGCGGAGACCCCTGAGCCCCTCTGTTCCCAGACCAGCGCCTGGGGTACAACTGGTCTCTGTGCGGTCAGAGCGAGACCTACATTGTCAGCCCCCTAAACGCGGGTGCAGGTGCTACGGCAACGTCCCCAGCCTCCTCAGGGGGCTCTCGGGGCCTCTCCACCTGGCCTCCTCAGCTCCGCTGGCCTCCCCTCTGGCTGCCCCACTGCCACACTGCCTGCCGGTCCCCGACCCCCCCGGCCTGGCCCACGCCATTCCCTCTGCTCAGACATCCTCTGCTCGCCCACTCGTCTCAGTCTAGAGCCCTACCTTGGGAGCTCAGCTCAAACACCACCTCCTCCACAAGGCCCTCCCAGATCACACGGCTGTGCGGTCGCCTCCCCGACGTGGCAGCTCTTCGTTCCCCTCCGCCGGGGATGTGCTGAGTGGCTCCCCTCCCCGCTGTCCCCAAGCATCTCCGGCATGTCTGGGTCCCCTCCCCCCTGCGTCTGGGACAAGGCTTCCACCCGTGTGATGCCCGGGAGTATTGACCTTGGGCTGTGTGGTTGAGGAGTTACCTACAGCCTCTGCCAGGGCCTGGCTCAAGCATTTATTAACTGCCTGCTGTGTGCCAAAGACTGTGCGAGGTGCCAGGTTACAGAGGTTAAAGAAGATTTGGGATTGGGTGTTAAGGGCAAAGGGTGAGCAGGTCTCTGCACGGGGAGAGAGCCACCTCTGTGGGCCAGGAGGACATGCCCCACTCAGGGGCCTGCTGGGGCGGACATGAGAACACGTGCATGCACGCATGTACACAGGTGCACACACGTCTGCACTCCACTCCTAATGGCTCTGACGTGTGGGGCGGGGGTGACCTGGTCATCATTGAACAGTCACGTGACCCACGGGGTCCCCTCTGGTGCCCTGCTAGGTCAGTGATGGGGAGGAGGATGGGAGATGCCACCCTAGGGGAAGCGGAAGTGGCAGTTCTGTCGCTTTCTCAACACCTTCCCCTTAGTCTGGTGGTCCACTTTGATTTCTGATCTTCCTCTAAGTCTAACATTCTTTCTTAGATTTTCCCTCAAGTTAGGTTAGACATGAGGCTCTGTGAACATCGGACTCCCCCAACTCAGTTTCTTCCTTTATAAAAGTGTGAAGGGTGAAGGTGGGGTGGTGGTGAGGACCTGACCCCCTGGACCTTCTGCAGCCATGACTTGAGTGCTTGAAGAATCCGTGCTGAGCTCTGGACTGGGAGCCCTCAGACTTAGGGACGCCTGGGGGGTGGGGGGAGGAGTGCTTCCCTGAGTCTGCTAATCCCAGGGCTGCAGCAAGGGGCTGAAAAGCCAGCTGTGTGGTGGGGGCTCATTGCTTACATGCCTCGGAGTCTCTGTTTCTGCATCTGCAAAGCGACAGTGATGGGCCTTCGCCTCATAGGATGCTTGGCGATGACATCAAGCGCTTAGCGCAGCCCCTGCCAGGCAGTGGGTCCCAGTTTGGGGAGTTCAGGAACGTTGTGGGAATTAGGGTTATTATTTCACTAACACCACGCCTTCTGCTCTCGGTAGATTACGCAGAGGGAGGGCCTCACCCACGAAAGCGGTGCCTCCTGGACCTCCCGTTAGATTTAAGTATCACCAGGGAGCGAGTCTGATACTTTCGCATCACTGAAACAAATCCTTTGGTGAAACCTCATTTGTAATTCAGATCATCTCAGTTTGTTTTGTTTTTGTTTTTGTTTCTGGTAAACTTAGTTGGTCTGTTGCTTTTTCCCCTAGCTGGATATTCTTGACATGAAACCCTATCCTTTTTATAATTAAGCACCTAAGTGAAAGATACGTGTCGTGTGTGCCCCGCTTAGAATGTAAAGAGAGGAACTGGGTTTTTGTCCTGGGTTTGGTGTCTACAGACCAGCTGTACTTATTGCTAATGGGTCTCTTTCCCCACTGGGACTGTTTACAGCTGACATGTTGGAAGCTGGAGCCTGGGTGTGACCTTGGGGTCCCCAGGCCCTCACTTACACCCTACAGCCCTTGCTTGAGGGATGCTGCTGGGGCAGGAAGTCCTCCTCCTCTGAGGCGGCCTGGGCCCCGACTCCTGCTGCAGAGGATTCCTCGGGATGGAGGTGACTTCTGTCCTCGACGTGGTCCTCAGGCCCTGGAATAAGCAGGAGCCCGGTCACTTCAGGGGGTACCCCAGGTTTGCTACGTTTTCATTACTGGGGACCCCAGTGGCCAGGTCTTGAGCTGTGCCCGAGATTCGGGGTGGGAGTGTCACCCTCCACATCTGCCTCCCTCGTGGGCCCCTGAGCCGTGGTGGACCCGGACCGCCGCACCCAAGCTCTGAGCCCTCCTTCATGGGGTGCCTCCAACTCCAGGGTTCTCAGACGCCGGCCCGGACTGCCAGGGTCATTTCCCAGACAGCACACGATGACCTGCACCTGTAACTCTTCACGTCCTTGCAAAGCACTTCAATAGTAGATTGCTATGGGATGAAGAGGGAGATTGGGATACCAAACTTTACACTCTAAATACATGCAGTTTATTGTATGTTAACTGTATCTCAATCAAAGTTCTTAAAAAGAAAAAAAGAAAAAAAAAAAGAAGAGTAGATTGTTACAACCATGCTGGATGGAATTCACATGCACAGGGCAGATTAGGAGTTTATAAAGCGTTTCCTCTGTTGTCTCATTTAATTCTTGCTGAATCCTACGAGGTAACAGAGAGGAGAAGGTTATTCCCATTTTAAAGATGTGGAGACTGCGGCCGATGGGAAAAGCAGCTTGTCCAGGGCCCTAGAGCTGGTGAAAGTGCGGTGGGTCTTCCCTTTCCTGACGGCGCTTTTCTGAACACACCTTTCCTTTTCCACAGGCTTCCTGTGTGGGTCTGGGCTCCCAGGTTGAAAGAGCGAGGGCCTTGCCTCTCGGGCCCTGTGCCAGCTCCAGGGGCGTTTCTCAGACCCTCTGCTTCACTCTCTGAGGCCCTGTGGGACCCCTGGACCTTACCAGCTCTGTCTGAAAAACGGGATAACGCTTTTTACCCATCCTGCAGAGAAAACCCCAATTTCTCGAGGAGCAAAAGGCAGCCCCCTCCTGCCTCCCCAGCAGTCACCTCCCTGTGCTCCCTGGAGAAGGAGCCAGACTCCTAGGGGGTTGAAGCCACCGCCTCTGCGGGCCCCTCCTCATCGTCATTCATCTGAGAATTTAACACAACACACATTTCTGGGCCAAACGGAAAAAACACGAGCCGTCATCGGGTGTTTTCAGGTGGCTGCGTGTTTGGTGTCGTGCGATAACGTATTTGCATTTGGATATTTAGATAAAATATTGTGCTTGCCTCCAAATGCTTGGCCATCTGTGGGCGCAGCTTTGCTGCCGTCTTGGCCTGCTGCTTCTCCCAGCGTGGGGGTGTCTGGGCGCGTTCTCGTCACAACAGACTTCACGGGACATCACACCTCCTGTGCACGGGCTCCCATGACAGACTCCTAGCCACGCCCACCTCCTCTTGGCTACCCCGTGTGTGTGTGTGTGTGTGTGTGTGTGTGTGTATACGCGTGTGTGTGTGTGTGTGTGTGTGTATGTGTGTGTGTGTGTGTGTGTGTGTACGTGTGTGTGTGTGTGTGTGTGTGGTGTTTACAGTTCACTGTTCCCCCTTTTCCTGCCCCAGATGCCGAGAAAACGACCCCCCAGCATCACTGGCTGGTCTCTGCTGCCCGGCCGGACCCTGAGTCCTGGGCCGTCTGTTTAAACAGGGCCTCCCCTCACAGAGCTGCTGCGGAGCTCCCAGAACCCACAGCGGCCACGAGATGAGTGTTCGTGGACCAGATGAATGAATGTCATGTGTCCTCTCTCCGCCGTGCCCCTCCCTCTGCCCCAGTTCTGTTGAGGAAGCTGGAATAGACCGGTGGGGGGGGGCACCCGGACCTTTTTGGGCAGCTGAAGAGCACCAGACCTGTGTCTAGGCCCCCGTGTCTTATCAGGCACCCTGCCCAGTGGCCCTGCAGGGCACACCCGTACCTCACAGGTGCATCGACAGCGTCCCCACCCCGTCTCTGTGCTCTCTCTCTCTGCCGTGTCTTGGCCTCCAGCCTGTCCCAGACCTGATGGGATGCTCAGAGTGACTCTAAAGTTCTTTTTTGGTTCACTTTTCCTGCCTGCTTGGTCCTGCCCACCTCAAGGGACACCGTTTGGTGAGGGGAGAGGGTAGGTGGCCTGGATATGGGATGGGTGGAGGCCAAGGTCGGCGGGAAGCCTCCATCCATAGCCCCCATCTGGGGTCTCCTAGCAACAAGGTGCCCACCACAGTGAAGGCCAGCATGAGCCCCTGCCCTGCCCTTTAGATGGATGGATGTCCTCCCCCCTGGGCTGCTCCTGCGCTTGGGGACTAAGGGAGAGGGCCTCGATTTACATGAAGGCCTTCACATTGCCACTTTGGTCCAGGGTAGACGGAGACCCCGTTTAGACAGCCCCAGCTCCTCCCTGAGCCCCAGGCAAACAGCCAGGACATCGAGATGCCCTCACCTCCTGTCTGGGCAGGAGGAACTCCAGGCTCTGCAGTTGCTTTTTGCATTTTTCTCGCTTACTTGCCCTAGTTTTTTCACGGCTTGAGTATCTGTTTTCACTCTGTGGCTGTGTGTTCACATCTGGAATTAGGGAGTGCCCTACACGGGAGACTGTCTGCTAACAGGGGGTGCAGGACAGACGTCTCCAGCCTGCGTCCTCCTGCATCCAGCTGTTGGGAAGTGGCTGCAGGAGCCGTCCTCCCAGAGGCCTCGTGGCTCGTCCACACCCAGCGCCAGGGAGACTCGCAGGTGCCCTTTGTCCAGATGACGTGGGACACTCTGCCTCGGTGCCCGTGCACGCTGGGACTGGGTGCAGAGGTGGGGGGCGGGTGAGCCCCTGCTCCTGCATCCCTGCTGGCCGCTGGCCTCCCCGGGACAGATCTGTGCATCAGGGCCCTTGAACTTGCCATAAGTGGGCGTGGCTTTTGTGAGCCGAGATGTGAGTCTGTGCGCCGCCGGGCCTGGTTTTGCACCTACAGGAGGAGGACCCGTGATGCCGCCGCCGCCAGGGTTTTCTGGCGGAATTTCCACGAAGGATAGACGTGAGATGCATGAAGAAAGGTTTGGCTGGCAGTACTCTGGCTTAAGCTTTCTGGGAACGAGGATGTGGGATTCAGATGAGAGAATGGCAGCCAGCCCTCGGCGAGGCCCGGCTGTGCCAGGTGGACCGGAAAGGCAGGCAGATGAGGAGACCGAGGCCGAGAGCACCACCCGCGGGGAGTTGCGGGGCCGTGAGCTGGGGCTGGGGTCCCGAGCAGTCCCTCCCCAGGCCGATGCGGCCCTCACACACCCCCCGGCCGCCAGCCCCCCTGCTCCTCTCGTGGATCCCGACACCCCCCGCGAACCCCGAGGTTCTCCCCCGGCTGGTGTCTTTTTATTTGTGTTTCACAAGGAATGCACTGCGGGGCACCGTGGCTCTGGGGGTGCTGGGGTTGCCGCATCAGGACCACAAGGATCGGTTTTGGGGAGGCGGCTCTGCCGGCCGTTGCCGGGAAAATACAGGCCATCCATCATACGGCTCAGGCCTACATATGGCTTCAGCAATAAACCAGGCATGTGTATTCATCCAAGAAAAGAAGAGGATGCTGCGGGAGTCCTGTGCTCCCTGCAGTCCATCAGTCCTGTGCGTGTGCAGAGCCCCTCATTTGGGGACTCGGGGCTGGCGCGGGGCGTGTGACTGCGTGTGAGCTGCCGGAGGAGACGTGTGCAACTGCCCGCAGGCACACGGAGACACCCAGGGACGGTAATGACAGTGTTTTGTTCTCTCTCCCTGTTTTCTTTGCATGCTTGTTAAAACGTGGGGCCAGGGTGTCTGCGCCGGACCTAACAAGTCCCTTCTAATCAGGCCCGAGTGTTTCCGTCAGGCGCGCGCGCGGCGCTTGGCGCGAACAAAGCCGCCCTCTCCCCCCCAGAAACACATTTGTTTAAAGATTGGCCTGTCAATTTGTGAATCAGCATTTCGGCTTTTTGCTCAGACACCACGCTCGTGCCACTCTTGCCGGAGAAGGGGGACTCACGCGAAGCTGCTGTTTGTTGTTGGAAGGAAGTAAACTTCATCAGGTCGACTTAGATGTGTTTCAGATGTCACTCAGTACTGCTTTCTTGTAATGAAACGCCGCATACAGATTTCTTCCCGAGGCTCAGGGGGATTAGACCCAGGAAAAGAAGAATTCAGTCTTCCTCGCCGTGGTGCATCAGAGTGAGGCGTTTAAAATCCACAATTTATTCAAATATTGATATTTCCACTTGTCAGAAGAGGGGGGCCTTGAAATTTCCACTGAGCACTGTTGTCAGAAGAACTGCAAGAAATGTGTCGGGGATTCATAAGTGGAGCTCACTGCTGTGAAATCAGTTGGGAACAGGGGAAAAATATATCCTCGTGGATGCAGAATAGGGCAACAGAACAGAAAATAGCACTCACGTTTCCATCATGTCAAGCAAATGCTCAGTTTGGGCCAGGTATTTTTTTTTTTAAACAGCCTGCTGCTTCTAGAGCAGCCTAGAATGCATGAAGAATGTTTTGAGTTCTGCTTCGTAGACAAGAGGTCTGTTTGTTTTCTCCCCTCTGAGACCTCTGTTTCCCATCCTGCAGGAGCCAATCAGAGAGCAGCTGCTGGTGGGCTTGGCGAGCAGGCGTCTCTGCATACGGTTTGCATTAAGGCCTAGAAAGCTGGGAAGAGGAGGCTTATGATGTAAAGGGCCCGTGTAAATTCCAAACTGCTGATAGCAGGGAGAGGCGCTTCGCAGCCGCTCAGGGCTCTGCAGCCCCTTCCCGGAGTTGGGCCGTGTTTTCCTCCACGCTGGAGCTGGGAGTGGAGGCAGAGTCACACGTGGAAGAGACAGCAGGGTTGAAATTCTTGGTGCCTGAGGAGCCCCCCCCGCCACGTGTCCTTTGCGATGGGCTTCCTGAGCGGTGGGCTGTTCCTCTGGCAGGACCTGGCGACACCCCCTTTCTTTAGCATCGTGTCTTCACGGGGAGCTCTGCACGGGCGGACACGTGCACCTGGGCACGTGCGTGGATCTGAACTCCACCTGCATGTGCTGCCCGAGGTCACGTGAACGGAAGTCCGGGAAGAGCAGTGACCACGTGTCCTCAGCGAGGCCCTGTTGAAACTGCTCTGCAAGTCCAGTCGTTTCTTTGTTTGCAAAGCTCCCTTTAGGCCACCAGAGCCGCCCTACGTGTCTGCAGGTCCACCAGGGCCTGGTTCTTGGCTGTGCGTGTTGACAGGGGAGCCAGTGGTCAGCATGTCCCCCAAGTCCGCCGTGGAAGCTCGTCTGTTCCATCTTTCTTATCAGTACGTGGGCTAGAGGGTTCTGATCGACAGGCTCACTCTCTGTTCCTGCACTGGCGGGACACCCCTCCTCCCAACTCTGCGCCCACGGAGGGTGGAATGGTTGATGGTGGCCGCTTTTCCCTGGGGGCCTGGCGGACCCTCTTTCTGGCCTCAGGGGCCTGGGTAGACGTGGGGGTTTGGATACAGGATGCTGAGGGAGAAGAAAGTTTCGGCAGTTTGATCGTGGGAAGGCACATGGGGCCAAGGATCCGGACGAGGTCTAGGAAGGGGAGGGTCAGTTGGGTTAATGGAGGACGGTCCTGCCTCTCGGCCAAGGTTCAGGATGCGGCTCTGCGGGGGGAGCGGCTGGGGGACCTGAGACGGCCGCGGGTGCCCCCTGACCTCACCCGGTGTCCGGGGCCCAGGCTCCTGTGCTGGGGCCACCGTGGCTGCCACGTCGGGGGAGGGGATGGGCACAGCTACACAGGACGGACCGCTGCCCCGGGCCTGCAGGTTGGGGGGTGGCCTGGAGGGGAGGCGCAGGGGGACTTGCAGCGGGCGCTGGCCGATGCTGCTGGTGACAGTGCCTTGGCAGCTGCGCGGGGCCCTGAGTCTCGGAGCCACCTCTGTTCTCCGTCAGTGGCCGTGGCCTAGCGGCACCCAGCAGGAGCGGGCGTGCCAAGCTGTGACCGTGAGGAAGTGGCCCGAGACCCTCCCCTTTGACCACGTGATCACCCTGTGGCCAGTCTGTGCACGGGTTTGCTGCTGAGCGGGGAGGCTGTGGGTCTAGGAGGCTTCTAGGGCGCTGCCTCGGCGTGACTGGCGTGTGCCCAAGTCCCGTGCCTGGGGCACCGCTGTCGCTTTAACTGTGTAACTGGGAGGGGCCGAGCATGGGGAATTCGGGGCCACGGGTGCGCCCTGGGAGCAGGGGGAGCCCTTAGCAAATCCCTTGGCTTTGAAGAGAGAAATAGGGCCTTGAATTGAGGTGTTAAGATATTTTCATTGAGATTTGCTGTGTATCTGCCACATGGGAGGTGGGGGAGGGCTGTCCGGACCCTTCCAGTCCAGACTTTAGGGTCATGTGTGCAGCTGTTTCTGACTTCGGTTTGTGGACATGTGAGTGTATGTACATGTACGTGTGTATGTGTGTGTGCGTGTGATGGGGCAGGGTAGGGTGGGGGGAGGAGCCGTCTGTCTTCTCAGAGATCACGGGTGCTTCATTCCTCCAGGCCTGCGCGGGCCTGGGGGACATGAGTGTTTACATGGTCTGTGCTTAAGGATGCTGTGTCCAGTTATCCCCTCACAGAGGGCGGCCAGGCCTTCTTGGGCTCCCGCACTAGGGTTAGGGTTAGAGCTCTGGGGTCCCTGCCCGTGCGGCCCCCGGCCCCAGGCGGGCTCGTTAGCTGGCTGCCGGCCTCCACGCCCGCCCGCGGCCTCCACGCCTGCCCGCAGCCTGCGGTGTCGGCGGATCTGTCATCGGCGGAGCCCGAGCCCTGACAGTGAGGAGGGAAACGCTCCCTGCCTGAATCCCCCATTAACTTTGTGAGGCGTATTGATTTCTTGTAAAAATAATGATATTGACAGGCCTTCCAGGAGTAATTGTTTCCAGAGTGCGGAGGTCAGCGTGGCGAGGGAAGGACCGGGAGAGGGGCTCTCGGAGGCTGTGTGCGCCCCGGGGTGGGTGCCGCCGGTTCGGTGGGACCCCCGAAAGGACCTGGGGCCACCCCCAGACCCCCGGGTCCCCAGCAGCGGGCGATGTCCTGCGCGGGGCTGCGGTCCGCCTGGGGGGGGGCGCACAGGCTTGGCGGGCGCTTGGCGGGCACCTGGCAGGCCCAGAGCCTCTCGCTCAGCCGCCAGCCTCACAAGGCAGCGTTCTCTGCGCGTTTCCCGGGCTCGGCTTCCAGAGTTTATTGACGTTGCTCTTGGGCTGCGTCTTAAGGCTTGGCTGCTGCAGCAGAGTCAGCTGCCAGGGCCAGGGGAGCGACAGACCGGCTGTGCGTCCACGTTCCTGGCCCAGGGGCTTCTGTTCCCGGAGAGGGCCACCTCCTTGCCCAGGGCGCACGGGTGACGGAGGAGAGGTAGCTACTGCTGGGACGACCGGGCCAGCTGCTGATCAGAGACGCAGTGTCTTTGCAAACCTGGTGGCCCGCATTGAACCGCTGGCCTGCGTGGCGAGAGGCTGGGGGTCCCCTTGCCCATGGACTCGGGACGGGCTCCCTTTCAGAGAGCTGCATCCCGGATGTCCAGCCCTGTCAGCCCAAGGCGGCGGGCAGGGACATACAGCAGTCCAGGCAGCGGCCTTTTTCCAGTCCTGGAAAATCAAAGGATGCAAGATCCACCCTCTAGGAAAAGTAATCCCAGGCCATTCGTGGTCAGGTTCCAAGTGCCAGCAATGGGGCAGAATCCCTTTCCAGAGATACAACCTCAGCCATCGCTGTTTACAGTTAGAGTTGGGCAGGCCACATCCCCATTTTCAACTCGGACCAAATTTTGCTTATAGCAAATATTTACTTTTCGTTCATCTTTAAGAAGCAGAAGTTACTTAAAGAGGCAGGCGGTTGCATCGTCTTTAGGATGTGCCAGCGGTTGGGCTTGTACACAGTGTGTATCGATTGCAGACTGGCGAGCTCCTGTCCCTGAAGGATGGTGGCGCTGTGCGTCTCAGTGTTGGTCCCGGGCCAGGCGGTGTGGCCGGGAGGCGGGGCGAACTCAGACAGGCAGCCGCACGTGCTCATCGCTGGCCCCGGTCCACCATATCTCCTCTATATTTTTCCCCAAATGAGGGAAATCTGATCAGCGGCACTCACGAACTGCAGCCATGGTTATCAATTAGCCGGGCCGGCGGCGGTGGCCGGGCCGATACTGGCTTTGTCTGCGTCTTCTTGGCGGAGTTGGTGTGTGTCGCTCAGGGAAGCCGCCTGCTCAGGTACAGCCCTCCCGGCCAGGCCGAGGCCCCTCCCAGCGCTGCTGAGAACGAGATTTGTGTGTTCGCCCTAATCCAATAACCATTGCCCGGGACGGCCCGTGAAGCTCTGCTGGGAAATGGTGTCCGGGCGTGTAGCAACATCTAATGGGTATTTAGGTGCAAACTAGCTGTGAAGTGTTAAATATTTACATGCGGAATGCCAATAGTAATTGTCCACTTTATCTGAGCTAGCCTAGGGAAATGTCTTATTTGTTTCCATGTTACTTCAATAAACAGAAAGCTGGAAAATCCTCCCGCTATTTCTTGGGGGCTTAGAATTAATAAAGGCAGGCGGTATAAAATATGTGCTTTGGGTTTTTGAATGATCACTTCTGCACCAGGTCATATAATATGGCTTTAACTCCATGTGGCCTGTCTATTAAGCAAGACAGGATGAGCCTCCCAAATAATAAAAAATATTTATGCTTTTCTTAGTGATACTAACAAGGTAACATATCAGAGGAGAAGTGGCAGGAGAAGAATAAGGTAACCGTGTCTTATGAATTCACGGCTCAGTGGGGGCCCGGCCGGCTCCCATAAACACCCTAGGATTCTCTGCTCAGTCCCGCTGTTATTCCACAAATTGTATTTTTTGCTTTTTGTTTGTGAAATCTGAAGTGTCATAAATGCCTCCGTCTCATCTATATTTGATAGTTAATATTAGTCTCAACCAGGAAAGTGCACTTTACATGTGACAACATACGATTACCTGAGAGTGTTATTGCAAAGGAAAAAATCAATACCGATTTATAATTCACGATCGCAGTCTATCAGTTTTTATGGCTCTCTATCCAGTGTCATTAATTTTTTATTATGATTGACTGAAACTGAAAGATTTTTAACATGTTTCGCTGTTATTTATTCAACCTTAATAATTAAATAAACCTTAATTGGCTGTATTTCGAGGCATCTCGGCACTGAGGCCAGGAAGGGTTGGGGTGACCCTGCATTTTTAATGTGGGAGCGCCTCACATTTTCTTCCGAGGCAGCTCAGGAAAGGGGATCTGCTGCGTACCATCCCCAGAGCGAGAGAAATAGGTTTTGTCACCACCTAACCAAATGCTGTTTAAGAGGAGACCATTTGTTTTAATTCAAAATACAAATTATCAGTAGCGCCGAGGGCAGCGTAATAAAATATTCCTGCAGCAATGTGAGTCCGTGCCGTGTACCTGTGCAAAACTTTGATCAGCGGCTAATATCTTGATTAATGAGGCCAAGGGCCCCGCTGCAGGGAGAGACGCCCTCGCCCAGGGTCTCCCGATTGGTGGTTAACGGGTCCCTTTGAAAGGTGATTGACAGATGGAAAATTGCACTTTCAAATTTCATCTGTATTCATTTCAGTTGTTCTTCTACATGTCAACCGCTTCCCCTCTCTGGCAGGCCACGGCTGTATACATTAGCTGTTCCCACAGTGAGAAAAGAGGGAAGACAGTCCCGTGTTTGAGCATTCTGAAGGAAAATCAATCATGTCATAAGTGAGAAGTATGGATAAGTTTGAACTGTGGCAACTTTCATCATTTCATTTCTGGCCACGCTGGTGGGTTTCTGAGTGTCCGGGGCTGCGTGGAGGCAACCCCAGGTGCAGGGAGAGAATAGGCAGGATAATAGAGTTGGGCTGAAAGGGAAATGTTCTTTTCCCTGGTATTTGTCAAGGAAGTTTCTCGTGGTATCGCACAGAAGGAACATCAAACCCTAAGATTATATGCACTGGACATTTTGACAGAATTGAAAAAAGGCTTCTATTGACTGTGACAAGGATAGACTGCCCCTTCTCCATCAAACGATTGGGCTTCAGCCTCAGGTTTTTTCCAATTTTTGTTTGCACTGGACTCTCGGCTCAAAAAAACGGTGGCCCGTCAGCCATTTCTAGGAGGGAGCCTATTGTCAGGGCCACTTGAGAACTTCCAGGGGCGCCCTCTGTGCCAAGAGGGACCCCTCCCCAGGCTCGGAGGAGGGCGTGACCCCGTCCAGGGAGGACACGCCCCACCTCTGTGCCCACTCCCGAGACGGCTAAAGGGGCGGCCTGCACGGGGCGGGGTGGAGGGCGGAAGCGCAGACTTCGAGGAGTCCGTGGCACTTAGTGGGAGCTGTACACAGTGCTAAGAGGGGCATCATTGTGTATTGGAAATGCTGTGAAAACCGTGGGAGAGGGGCATGTTGCAATGTCACCATCTTGTTCTTAATGTTATTGAAAGAGAGCTCTTCTTGGCAGTAATAAATTTAACACAAAAATCAAATACAAAACAAATTTATTCTTCCAGAGCTGATGCCCCAGTCATTTCTTTCTTGTCTTGCATTAAGCTTTAAAATCAACTGTCACTCCCTATCGATTGCATCTGAATTGTTATCTGTATTTCTCAGAAGCGCTCTTGACAGTTAATACAGCGTAAATTATAATCTGGGGAAATGCGTTTGTATTTGCCAGCAAACTGCTCAGACTCCGAGCAAAGCTGCTCTGATTCGCCATTCTTTTCTCGTGGCCATCTATTTTAGCAAGGATCATTCAGACCACATTATTCTAAATTTACATGCGGCTAGTATGTAAATCATATTGTGGAAATCACTTTTGGAATCACGCTAGGATGGGAAGCAGAGTTTGAGTGTCTCAGCATTGCATTAATGAAACAAATACCGCCTCGGGGGCCCGACCCGCGGGGGCGGCTGCCAGCGCTCCTGCAGCGTCTGAGGGTTTGCTGCGTTGGGTGTGGATGAGTCCAAGTCCATGGGCTTCAGGGCCTCCTGGGGCCCTGCCGCCTTCTTGGAGAGGCGATGCCCTGGTTCTCATTGAGCCGCGTGGTCCCCAGGGGCGGGCGGGGGGGATGGGGCCACTGTCCCCCAGAGATGGGAGCGAGGGCCCCAGGCTTCCTCGTGGAGGGAGAGGCCTGGTCCAGGGTGCTCCCTGGAGAGAAGCAGCCCGGTTTCTAGACCAGAGCTGGCCTTGGGGTACAAGCCACAGATGCCATTGAAATTTTTCTACTAGCCACATTAACGAAGTAAAATGAAATAAGTGCAATAATCTTAATAATATTTTAAATTTAACTCGATAGATCCCAAAGCTTATCATTTCCGTGTATAATCAATATCAAAATTGAGATGCAAACATGTTTTTCCTTGCTAAGTTTGGAAATGCAGCATGCACAGCCCCAGCACCTGCACTCGGACCAGCCCTGTTTCTCGTGCTTAGTTCCACCGTGGCTGTGACTCCCGTATTGGATGCCATGCTCCATGGTCCCCCAGTGGCCCCCTGGCTGCCGTCAAGGCCACGACAGAGCCCCTTCCCTCTTGCAAGTTTCCAGCCCAAATCAGCTGAGGCACGAGGGCAGGGAAGAGCCCAGGTTAGAACCCCCTGGGGTGTAAAGTCCCCTCATCCCAGAGGGCACGTCTGGTGGGGATTGAGTTCATCCTCAGAAGGCCAGGCTCGCTCTTCTGTCTCACTTATGTGGCAGTGGGATCCCCGTTATGGATGAATTTGGTTTTCCTTCAGAAATATTTCATTATTATATACTTGTGCCTGCTCCTTACTCAATGAAAATCTGACAGTTGTCATACAGGGAGCTATTTAAGGAGTCACTTCTATTCCTTTAGGAATAACTAATTATACACTCATTTATTCATTCTGGAAATATTTATTGAAGATCTATTAGTTTGAGGCAAGGTGGTTAAAATCCTCTTCCCGCCCTGATGGCTGGCTGGCTGGATAGATAGATAGGTATAGATATATATCTACTCTGCATCTGCATAGTGGTATAGGTAGGTATAAGTAAATAGGTAAGTAGATATCTATAGATAGATCTATCTTATATCTCCTATCTTACCTGTATATCTATTTATTATCTATATGTTGATAGATCTATCAGTTGATATCGGCATCTATATCAACACCTGTGTCTCTGGCCATCCATCTGTCTGCATATCTGCAGCCCGCCTATCCCAGAGTGTGTTTGGCAGGAGGGGGTGGTGGAGATAGCTACGGGATGGGAGGTGCTGATGACTCTGGGGGTGTCTGGGGCAGCTCAGGGACACGGGGGCATCGGGGACCCTCACTAGGAAGACAGAGGGCCTGTGCCCCTCAGAGACAAGCTGGGGAGGACATTCTAGGTAGAAGGACGTTGGATTCCAACATAGGAAAAAAGTTCAGTGCCTAAATCGCTTTGTTCCCCCTGATAACTACGGAGGACCTCCTGTGACCCCCCCCTTTCGGGAGTAGCAGCGACTTTCTGGGGAGCCCTTTGAAATGGTACTCAGGGTTTTGGGGGCAGAAGGAGTGGAGGGGGAGGAGGTGGGGGCTTCGCTGGCGGGTCACCGCAGTGCTTCTGCCCCGTTTCTCGCTTTAGGTGGGAACGCGACCTCAAAGTCCTCCCCCAGCAGTCCGATGCTGCGATTCCTGGGGCATCGAGCAGTTTGCTAGGTTTTACTCTCTGGGGCCCCCTTGCTCTCAGGGCCTCCCCAAAGTGCCTCTGAGAGCACAGCAAGGATGAGGACTCTGCTCCCCAGGGGCACATCCTCCTCCCGTCCAGCGTGTGCCCCCACCCCGATTTTGTGGACGTGTATCCATCTGAAGAGCCGTTAGGAAGTGGCCCAAGAACCACTTTTCAGACAAGGCACTGGAATCTTATAATACATTTCCTCCTACAGTAGGTTCAATACTTGACAATTTGACATTGTTTAATGGGATTTAGTCTGAACTTTAGGAGGATGGGATGCTGTCTCTGTAATCTCTTTATCTGCAGAATTTAGCACACAGATGTTTATGGGATGATGGGGGACATGTGAGTGAAAAGAGGAAGGGCTACTAAATACCAGCATTCTGGGTTGTCCCTCAGGAGGGACTCTCAGTCCAGGGACGGGAGCCCCCGGGGCCTTCCACACGCCTTTGTGTACAGGACATCACAACTTGGGAATCGGCCTTACGGGTTTGGTGTTGCCTTCGTGTAAATGCGAGGTGGAACCACGTGGGATCGCTAACACGCGGTCATTTCTGACCTGCGAAACCGGCAGGTCCTCATCTGGTGCCCGTGGACTGGCGTGTCGTCAGAGGCTGAAAACTAAGACATCAGGGAGAGGGTGAAACAGCCCCGTGATGTCCATCGAGGCCAGGAGTTGTTTGCTCTGCTGTTGGTGTGTTTCCTCTGTGACTCATGGGATCCCGGAAGACGATGGTGGTGCCGTTCATGGAGAATCACCTGCGACTCTTGAATGTTTCCAGAGTCCAGCGACTCCGCGATGTGGACTGTGTTCACGGGGGCTTGTTAGGCCCTGGTACAGGGCAGGGGGCAGCCCGCTCTGCCTGCCCTGCCCGGTTCTTGCTGTGCAGGAGTGCTGTGTGCCTTGTTCTGTTTTAATGTGTTACTGACCCAGGTCTCGGGTTACGGCAGTTCTTGTCATACACTTAGTTACACTCACATAAAGGCTCCCACAAAAACGCTCTAACAAGCTAACAGCGCCTGCTCAATATACTAAGTGTAAGTGTCACCAGGTAAGACTTGACCGTGGCAGGGAGAGTAAAGGTAGTTATTGGAAAACAGGGAACACCAGGCCTCCCTGTTGGGCTGTCTGTTCCGGGCTTTCCGCAGCTCTGGCTTCCTGATGAACATCTTGTTGGCTGTTACTGCTTCATTATAAATGGTCCTTACAGATGTACCTCCCCGTCTAGAGCACGTGCTTCAGTAGCCCAGGCGGCCACAGGAGGGAAGGCCACGCATCCAGCTCCCCAAGTCGTGCCAGCCTCGGAGATGATTAACTTACGAGTCTTATTAGAACGTTGGCGGTACCCAAGAGCGTGCGTCCTTGGAGTTGGGTTGTTTAACCGCGAAGCTGGAGAAAGTAGAGGAGGTGTTGAACTGGAATAAAAAGATTTCTCTGGGAGTTCCTGGCACTTCCCCAGCTAACGGGCTGTAGGGAAGCTGACTAGGTGCCTGTCTGTAGGGTTCCGAGTGTGACACCAGATTAAGTAAACTCACTTCCAGTTGCCTCCACACTGCGTCAGTCCAAGAAGTTAACAGGGTGCTCCTGTAATAGGCATCAACGATAGATTTTGTTGGGAGATAATATTAGGTGTAAATGCATAGCTTTGGCTGATGTGAAGCGGAGTTTGCGTTTATCGTGAGAAAGGGGTTTATAGGTAGGAGGTGAAAAGACGGCGTGAGGACATTCGTGAGCTGAAGAGCTTCATGTTCCTCCGGACCGTGGTTTTCCATCTGGCCACGCGGGTTGGGGGGCTGCGTTTGGGCGTGAGCTCTGCTGTCAGTCACGAGGCCCCAACTGTGCCCTGCAGCCCTGGCGAGGAAGCCCACCCCGACTCATTAAACCAGAGCAAACTGTACCGAGGGCGCCGCTGTGCGATTTTAATATTTGGTGCATGTGACAGGATCATTTTAGTGATTTGCAGGATTTATCTCCTCTTAAAAGTACTGCCTAAGGCTACTCTAATTGGTAGGAAAGCAAATTCCCTCTTCTCCTCCTGTCAGTCTTTGTTTTATTTACTGAGAACTGCCGAAACCTATTTACACAATAATGAGGATAGATCACCGGGATGCTTTCAACACAAAGAGAAATGTGGCGCGCGTTGAACGCTGTACAATTAAAACAAAATTCCAGATATTCCTGAAGTGGTGTGTGCCGTTAGGGAGAGCAAAATAAAATGAAGACAAATGGTAGGATGCAGCCTGGACCAGCTCAGGAAGCTAACCAGGATCAGAATTCTGGAGATATTTTATGATAGGCAATTTCACTCGAAATGGCAATGGAGTAAATGCCTGTGAGTTACCATCAATATTTGTAATAAAAATAAACAATCATGCATTCCTCCAGCCCGCAAATAAACAGGGTAAGTTTAGGCGTCATAATTATGACATTGCCGGAGTTGGCGGTAAGTCATGTGAAAATGTCAGCCGCCCGATCGCAGCCTCTGGCTCCTTCCCAGCAAAGAGGGCCACGGCCACTTGGAGGAGACACTCCAAATGTACTTGACTGTATGACCTGGAAGGACCCACTTATTTAGATGTCAAGAGCGCCCTACATGTGAGAACGGTTCTTATTGGAGGGTGTGCCACAGAGACTTACCAGCCAAAACAGTTGTGCACAGAAGCTGCCCTTGAACTTGGCTCTCAAGGGTGTTGGGTTGATGGCGTGCTTTCCAAAGCTCCCGAGACCTCCAGGTTGGCATTAGGACCTCGCCAAGCTCAGTCACCCTGTCCTGAGATTGTCACAGGTTGTCCCCTCGGACGGGGGCAAATCACATGAACCAGGTTTATGAGCTGACTTTCAGATGCAGTCGTGGACAGGAAAACTTGGAATAACCCACACGCCGCACACCCCATGAACGTTCGCAGAGGCAAAGCCCGAACATAGGACGGCCAATCTAGGCGGCCGTTTGAGAAATGTGAGTTTTGAACGAAAGAGGTTTGAGCTAAACTTGTTCAAAGTGTTAAGAACTGGAGGCCCTTTGGTATCAGGTTTGTGGGTCCAGGAGGCTGGAGGTTGGGGCCCAAGCCTCCCTTTGGCCCCATTCTGGCCAAGCTTCCGTATCCCCGGCGGTGGACCAGATGTCTCGGAGGACCTTTCTGGTTCTGAGCGTTGAGGTGGCTGTGCTTTTGTGCCCTTCCTTTCCGCTCACCTCCACCGTGCTTCTCCTCAGCTGCCCCCCTCCGGCCCCACCGCCCACCCCTCCCCATCACTGCCCTCCTCTCAGGCTGTGAAACAGCCTGCATTGCTCTTTGCATCCTGACAGCGTGGGTGATGGCTGCTCAGTTATCCTGGAGAAAAATAATTCACATAAGCAGATTTTAGCACATTTACTGGGTCTTTTAACTTCATCTGACACTGTTTGGATGGAAGATGAGAGAAGTATATTTTTATATCCCAAGGGAGTTACTTTATGATGACTCTTTCAAGGTGAATATTGGCATTTATTTAGCCTGAGCAGAAAATAAAAAGGAACACACAGGAGCATGAGCATGGAAACACTGGAGTCAGCAAATAGCATTTTATTTTGTTGCTTTGAATCGCTGTCCCTCAAACACAGCTAAATCTAAGTTAATTTAAAGTTTCTCTTGAGGAATTCGTATCAAATTAAAGTGTTTCTCCGCAGTGATGACAAGAGCAGGGAACACATCTGAATTTCCTCCAAATTATGGTCTGTTTTTACAGTCTCCTAAGATTTGCCTTTGTGGACCTTATTCCACTATCTCTGAGAGAAAATTAACTAATGACGGCTTAGACTAAAACATCAGTCAAAAGAAGGGAGAAATAACATGACAGTCATTGAAGAGAAGATGTGGAAACAGGAGCCTGGGTGCCGTGCGGGAACTTAAGGCCCGTCCTTCCCTTAAGTTGTTTACACACAGGGCCGATGCCCCGTGTCCCCTCCGTCCTGCAGATGTGGCTGCGACGTGGTCGAGCTGTCCTGACGGAAAACTGGGGAATCCTCGCAAGCCACCACTGCCTTCTTACAGCCTACCGGGAGGGGCTTCTTTACGTATGTTCCAACCAAATGGCTGGTAGTCCTTTCAGCCTGGTTGGAGTTACCCAAGCCGTGCCGGGGCCGCGGCCTCGGCCCCATCCTCGGGCGGCACCATCAGTTGTGCGACGTGGACAGAACGGCCTCCTGCCGTCCCCCCCAGGCCCGCACGCACAACAGGGCGCCCTGGCACTCTGCTGGCATCGGGACGTGCCCGCGGACCGTGGAGAACATTTAAGACGTGCTCATTGGCAGCCGGTGTCGCCGAGTCCCCACCTTACTGATGCCGGCGCCGATTTATGAATGATGAAGTGGACGACATTTGCTATCAGAAGCTCACAATGTAGCTCTTAATAAAAGATTAAGCAAGGAGAGAAGGCAGTGCCGGTTTCTGACACGCTGCTGATAAGCGGCTCCAATTCAAGGCTGCGAGGAGGAGGAGCATGACAGTGACAGATGCTGAATGGGGGACATTGGACACGTGTTGACCCTCCCGGGTGACGTGTGGCCATGTGGAAAATCTGTCTGCGGGACTTTCCACAGATCAGACCCCGAAAACGCCTTCCCCTGACTCGAGGCGATCCGTTATCCGAGGACAGAGATTTCACAGACGTGCAGGAGGGACGCGGGCCCGGCGGCCCTGCTGCCGGAGGTGCGGCCGCGGCTCCTGGGCGCCCGGAGGAGGCGGCAGGCAGTGCGCTGTCAGTTTGAGAAATGAGAAGTCTAAGAGGCTGGGACCAGCTTGGCAGATGTGCGGAGGAGCAGGGAGCATGTTGATCAATTAAATATGCAAATACCTCAGCGAGGAAAGACAGATGAGTAAACTGACAGCAACATCAAACCGCACGTTAATGATTCGATGAAGTGCCCATCCCAACAGTTTAGTTTTAAATAAATGCTACTTTCCCAAAGTCAGTTTATAACACAGTTAATGACGCGAACAAGGCCAGGGAAACACACAGGCCTTGGAACCCCGGGTGCCATCCTTGCCGGCGGGTGGGGGGCGGGGAGCCCGCAGGCCTCTCCTCTCAGCCCTAGGACAAGGGGAGGAATTCAGGTTTCCCTATAACAATAGCCCACGATATCCCATTGTTCCCCACTTTTTGAGGCTGTTTCTATATCATTTCCTTTCTCAGCCTCCCCAAAGAAAGCCTGATTGTTTCGGGCCAGACTTTGCTGGCAGCCTCCTGCCCACGGGTGAACCCCGTAAGCCCGGGGACCCCGGGTTAGATTTCGTTCCCGCGCTGCAGACCTGGCCGGACAGGATCCGTACCTTTTGTCCGTGACTTTGACTCTGTGAAAGGCACCTGATTATGACTTAGCTCTTCAGACTAATGAAATTATCGTCTTGTTCTCTTCCTTCTGTACTGTTGTCAAGACTCTGAAACATGACCGTTTGATTACTGACACCTACTGTAGCTCATTTTATGCGTGCAGAGCTAGAAAACGCTTGTCTCTGGGAGCCCAACAGGAGCGCTGAGCTCTGCCCTTTTGGCTGCATGTGTAAAAGTCCTCTTTTCATATGAAAATTTAATACAGCACCGGGTCAGCTTGGGCTCTCTTCTGCCCAGCAGCCCCAGATTTCGTCATTTATAACAGAATTATTTGAAATTCCTAGCTGGGAAAAGGGCAGGAATCGCGGCGTTTGGGGGAGGCTGGAACAAAACCCCAACCAAGTTCAATGCTATCTGCCCTCGGCCGCCCACGTGCTCGCGGATCCACCCGTGGCCCCGTCACAATAAGCGGAGAAAAGTAAGATGTCATTTAAAGAAACTGGGGAAAATATTCAGACTTT
>NC_080190.1:3050000-3087500 GCF_030028045.1 Hippopotamus amphibius kiboko
CACACATGGGACAAAGCCGGGGGCAGAGAAGTTAAGGAATATGGCTGACCTTTCTCTCTCTCTCTCTTTTTAATCAGGATATTCTTCAATTAACTCATCTTGGTCGCTTTCCTTAATTCCTTTAAAAACGTCTGCTGAAATTAAGGGTGACGATATCTAGTCATTAAAAGGTCTTTTCTTATCACACGAGGAAAGGGAAATGTTTGTGAAACTCACCAGGGATGTGATGCTGGCGTTTAGCTCCCGGCGGGGCTGCAGAGGCCGTGGGTGGGTGTGGACAGAGCCCCCTGACCATGAAGTCCGCCGGAGGAGTCGGAGAGGAAGCTGGGAGGACCCAGCTTAGAGGAGGGTCGGTCCCAAGTTTGTCTGCATGCTGGTAGCACCGGGGCATCTGCCTGCTCCCAACTGACACCGCCGTGAGAAGCCCTCTAGTGGGGACCGGTGGCACTGCGGGCCTCTGACATCAGCACCAATATTGTCCCTCTAGAACCAGCTCAGTGTGGACCCTGCCCCAGCAGGAGGGTAGTGAAGTGGGGGGGGGGGGGGGTGGGGTGGAGGGGCGTCCGGGGGCTTGCTTGTGGACCCTGAGCACAGCGATGGGAGCACGCTGGGCTGTCCACGTGCGAGGGCTTGACAACAGGCGGAGGTGACACGCCGTGTCCTTCGCAGAGAGCAGGCAGTGCCTTCCCAAGGATGCTAGCCTGCCTTCTCGGCATGGATGCCGGTTCTGTCAGCTTGTCCCCTTGGAAAGTTGCAGTTGAGCAGAACAGTCGAGTGGCGCTGTCTGGAGGCTTCCTCCACTCCTAGGGCTGCAGGGGGAGGGAGGTGGGGGCACTTTTCCTGGCCCACGTTCTCTGCTGTCACTTCCCCGGCCCGTGCTCTGCCATCTGTAGGGTCCTGTGTGCTCTCTGCCCACACTGGGGTTTTGATAATTCTCCACCTTTTTTTTTTTTGTAATTGCAGAATCATAAAATATTTTAATTTCAAGGTTAGCAATTTTCTCTTGCATACTTAATTTATAATTAGCTGGTTTATAAACCTGTCCTGTGAATATAATTTTACTGTTGCCAAATGTTCTTCATGAATAATTAAGGGCAAATCCCTATTTATCAAATTATTAATATACCTAATAGCCTTGTTTTCATAAACAATGCATTGGAGTTGGATTTAAAGAAAATCCTTCTCTGAGGGATCTGGTGTTCAGTTCCCACCACGGCGAGGACCCTCTCGGGGTGTCCGCACAGAGGGACACTTGTGCTGTGTGGATGTCACGGCCCCCGGCCTTCTTTCCTCCACAAAAGCGCAGGTATCAGTAGCTGGACAAACACAATGCCCATTCACCAGTGGGCCTGGCCGCCTCGGCCTCGCGAACAAGGTTGTTATTTGTTCCTAGCAGTTGAGCAGGAGCATTTTTTTGGAGGAAATGTAACAGATGAAACCATCCTTTCAGCCTTTCAAGATCTCTTTTGGCATAACCCTACCCCCATTAGCAGGGTCCCGCTTTTCAAAGTGAGCAAAGCAACTTTTACATGCGAGTTCGGACGTGAAAAGCCGTGGTGCCGGCCCTCCGCTTAGGTGACCGGGTCCTGGAGGACTCGGGTGCAGAAGACAGAAGAAGGGCCGCAGGACGTGCTGCAACGGGGCGGGAAAACGGAAAGTCCCGCGGGGGCAGGGGGCTGGGCTCGCGTGGCCTCGCCTTCCTCGGCTCTCTTCCGTCTCACCCAGGACAGCAGAGCTGCCGGGGGACCAGCACCCAGACCACCTTCCCGCCAACAGTAGGTTCCCGGCTGACGCCCGTCCGTAGTTTGAACAGTTGGAACAGTAAGCACACCCACGACGTGAGTTCAGGACTCTCCACCTAACAGCAGACTCGAGGGCTGTGTCGGCCGAGGGTCTCGGGCCTCCCGGCTGGGCCTTTCGGGGAGCCGAGCATCTCTCGGGCGCGTGGGAGCGGCAGCCCGGCCGGGGGCGCCTGCGGTGTGTTTGCGCATCGCCGGCGGCAGGGTTCCCATCCTCCGCACCGGGACGGAGAGCAGGGCCGCGGCTCTGTTCTTGGGGTCCCCGAGTGTGAGCCCCTCGCCGTGTGTGTGCGACGCCGTGTGTATGATTCATTCCAGAGCAGTTTTAGTCCTCATAAAATATTCATTTTGGTTGTGCAGGGCCCTGTAATTGCCATCTCTCACCCTGAATTATTTATACCTTGCACAGACTGACAAAGCTTTGCCATGCGGCCCGAGATGAATCGAAACACGGATCTGTGCTGCCAGCAGCATCACAGTTTCACAAAATACGGCACCCACGTCACTCTGGGCCGCCTCATCTCTAAATCCAGCTTTTCTTGATTTGACATTTTCTTTACTCCTCCATTGTCTTAGTCGGGCAGAAAGGTTGCCTCTTCACTCGAAGCAGCAACCTTTCTTGCCTGCGTTACAGCCGCTGTGCTTGAGAGGACTAATGTATCTTTATTGCCCTTACTTTTTTATGCTCGGTAACAAGACAGTGCTTGGGCCCACTTTAGAGCCATATATTATACATTAGCGATAAAATGATGCAAATAGTCCTGAATACTCTTCAGACAGATAGTGGAGATCAGCCTGGATCTCGCTGCTTGTCACAAAAACAGAAAATAAAAGGCGACTGGGAACTTGGGCCCAGCCGCCCGCTCCCGGCTGTGGGCGGCACGCGGGCCCGGCCCGAGGGTCCCAGGTGGGGCCGGCGGCTTGTATGGGCCCCTTTGTGGGCGGAGGAAGCCCTGCGGGCTCCCCACGCTCAGCATCCTAAATGCACCTATTCAGCATCGAGCCCCTTCCCGGCCCAGGCTCGCCCTGACATCTCTGCTTTGCAGCCGGGCGCCGACTGGTATTTCCTTGTGTTTCTGCGATCCAGCCTGAAAGCGCCTTTCTGGCCCGGAGTGGGGGGCGGCGCGGTGTGTGCGCTCCCCGCACGCCGGGACTCAGGCACTCAGAATGCATCACGTCCGGATGTTTAGGGAAGCCATGTATCATGAATTAGGCCCCGGCAGGATGGAGCGAAACTCCTCCACAAACCTTTCAAACTGGAAAGGAGAGAAACCCAATCGGCTCTGCACGTCGGGAGCTCTCGTTTCCGAGCTGAGACTGTGACAGCCTGCAACAATCCCAGTGCAGCATTCCCATGCGCCGAAGGGCTCCAGGAAAGGGAATCTGTGGAATCCTCACACACAGGGCTGCACGGTGGCGGGGGTGACCGTGCTGTGAACACCTTGGTCCTTCCCTGAGCCGCAGAAAGGGCTTAATTTACGGCTCCCGGCTCATCAACAAAGGGAGGGGAAGAGGGAAGGCTTGGTGCTGTTTCAAGTAACGGATGACCCGGACACACATTTCTCTTGTATTTGTTGACACGCAGGAGTAATGAAGTTAAAGCTTTGCACACATGTGGCCCTCATTAAGCTGCATTACCTGCATTAAAACTAATAATTGCCACTCAGAGCTGGGCTCCCATTAATCATTTATAATGTTTTAATAAGTTTTTAATCAGGACCTAAAAGGCTAGAGAGACCGGCGTAGGCAGGTTCGACACTTGGTGTCCTGCGTGCACGCACAGGCTTGATTTAAAATGTGATTTTTTTTATTCATAATTCAGCCCACAAAGGTGATGGTTCTTAATTAAGCAAGCTGGCATGGACGAGGGAAACGTGTGTCTGAATAGGAGACGATGAACTAGGTCTTTCCCGCTTGGAGATTGGGGGGGGGGTGGGAAGGCCCCAAACGAAAAGCCCTCACGTTTGTTTTGAGGATGCTCTCCGTTGCGACAGAAATCAGAATGGCAAGAAGAGCGGCCCCCTTATCTTCAGATCCCTCCGAACGCACGCCCGTTCGGTGGGAGAGGTTTGAAACCCTAAGTTCGGATAAGCAGAGGCACTTAATCTCCACACACAAAGTCTCTGTAAAAGTCTCCCCTGGAGCTGGCAACAAGTCAGGGGGTGCATCTGATGTGAGGCAAGTGGTGCTGGCATTTTTCTTAAATAAGGAGCTTCGTGATCAGAGCTGGCAAATAGAGCAGTGTCCAGAGGGAGTGGGGAAGCTGTTTTAATGAGCCCGCAGCGAAAGACAAAATACAGACTGATTGACAGGGCGAGTGATGTGCTGGGGAAATAATGTCAATGCCGCGTCGCCCATTAGAAATAGAGAAATAGGTAGAGGGGAAAGGAAAGATAGGCACTTGAAACAAGAACCCCGGTGTAAATAGAGCGCACTTCACATTTCTTTTGTGTTGTGCGGTTGACTTCTTTTAAACAGATAACCTTATCAAAACTATCATGAAATATCAGGAACAGTTACAGAAAATACTAACTAGAATCCTGACAGCCAGCCGGGGAGGGTAACTGACAAAGCGTAGAGCTGGGGCTGCGTGTGCTTCCAGAGTGTCTACCTGGGTTTTACTTATCTGAGCGCATTACAACCACCCGGAAAAGTTTAATGCGAGTCACACAAATTTCTCCAAAAGGAGGGCGCCGCCGGATCTGTTCTGGGGGCGGAGATTGGACTGGCCGGCAAAGCTATTAAATCCCATCAGATCTCTTTGGCGTCATTTTAATGAGAATCATCACACAAGTACAAGATCGTGGTATCTGTAAGTGCCTCTTGACAGCCGCTGCTGAAATTGTGATGAAAAGAAAAACCATTATAGCAGAAATTTGGCGATAAGGCTCTTTGGAGGGACGGTTGGGACCTAGTGTGGCTGCGGACCTCGAAGGGTTAATTTTCTAAACCTAATAATGTTCGATAGTGAGGTATTTGTCAGGAGATAAAGAAGTGATAGAATCTGGGAAGTGGGTCCCTTGGCGATTGTAGTACAAATATTGTTAATGCGGTGTGGTTACTGCAGCGCGGGGAAGTAAAATAGCTCCGGTCCACTAGAGACAGCCTCCGCTACAGTAGAGCAGGAACCTCCAGACAAAGGCCAGTAATTGTTGAACCTCGAGTCAAGCCGTGGATATTCTCAGATCCTCGTCTATCTGCATTTACATGCAGGGCATCACACGTGCCCGGGGGGACGACGCCCACGGGGGCCAGGAACCCACAGTGGGGAGACGGGCAGCCCCAGCCCTCTCGCCCGGGCGGGAGGCCCCTCACAAAGGCCATCTGGGCCCAGCTGTAAAATCCAGTCCCGTCTGCCCTCTGGCCCCTCCCTGATGACGTCATGCAGGCACTACACGTATATGAGACCCATAACTTGAAATGTACAAGAATTTAATAAGTCTGGTGTTAAAGCAATTTGTCATGGCATATTTGAAGAATAAATCAGACTAATGGAGCAGAGTTCCCCTCCCGTATGGCATTACAGGACGCGAGCCCGGTCGCAGCTAATGGCAGGAGTGGGAGAGAGAGAGAGGCCTGACATCAAGACCCCCGCATTTTGGAAATCCGATACGTATTGACCTGTATACTATCTCCGTGCACAGATCTGATGTCAGCAGAGTGTACTCGTGTATAGGAACGGCTCATTACAGGTTTTCTGAAGGAAGCACATTGTCTCTGAGCCCCGAAGCCGATCGGCTAGGATTGCTCAGTAATCAATACTGCCGCGCCTGACGGCCCCGCGCGCACCCACCGCAGCTGCGGCCCCTGCTTTCAGGGGCTTCCGAGTAATTAGCCGGGACCTGGAGGAAGCACTCGACCGCCGGTCACTTTCTTATCCGTCAGGGAAAAGTCTCTTAAAGGCTCTATCTTTTAATTTGGCTCTTTAACTGTTTCCTTTCAAGGGGGCAGTAGCGGCCGCGGCCACCGACACCCCGAGAGGGGCCGCTGCCCCGCGGGGCTCCTCGTCCGTTTGGGTGGGGACCTCGTTGCTGTGGTGGCGCGGGGGAGCGAGGTGGACGTCACACGAAATCACCCACTTCAGTGGCGTTCGGTCCCGTCTCAGGACTGTGCAGCCACCACCATCCACGTGCCCCAGAAGGAGACCCCGTGCCCATCAGGCACCTGCTGCCCTGCCCCCCAGCGCCCCCAGCCCCCGGCAGCCACCAGCCGGTGGTGACTTTCCCAGCTCTAGCTTCTGGTCGGTTTTCTCTACTCGCTTTTCCTTGTCAAGGTTGCTATACGTGAAAACAGTCACCTGGATTTGTGTTCTGCATTCAGTAACTACAAATGTGGGGGCTCAGTCAGGAATGGGGTCCCTGCCCTTCCAAGCCCCGGAAGCTGTCAGCGCCGTGATTTACACACAGATGCTTTGGGAGTGTAGACGGTTGACACAGAGGCCTACCCATGGGTGTTAGTTTGCTGCGAGATAAGAGCTCAGCCTTAAGATGGAAAATTGAGCCCGCCCCCAGATACCAATATCTCTCAATCCTGGACTCAGATTTCCCACATCACCGGTGATCAAGGGCCAGGAGAGGAGGTCGTGGCCGCTAGGACTGAGGCTGGGGTCAGACGCGGTGCGGGGGTGGGGTGCTGCTGGCAGCCAGAGCTCTGTCCCGGTTGTGCCCTTCACCTGTGCTTAGGGGGCCCACCTGGGGATCCCGGCTCACGGCCGCGTGGCCTCGCAGCTCGCGGTCACGCCTGTTTCCAAGCACCCGCAGGACCAGGCTCTCGGACAGTCTACAACCTGACAGTTAAAAAATGTTTTAAAATCTCTGCACATAGGGTTTCCTGAGATGTTGCGACTCGGTAGTTTCAGACGTGATAGCCACGTGCAAAAGACAGCCGCTGAGATGGCGCGAAGTTTCCTTTTTCTCCTCAGTCACCAGGGTGCGCACGCCAAGCCCACTGCATGTCTAAGGAGACAATCTATTTCTCCTTTGACCAGAGGGAGAGAAATCATTATTACGTGATTAGTGGCTTCGGTTAGGTGAGGAACAGCAGTGGCGGGGAAGGTGGCGAGGATGAGTGGTATTAATTACCTAACGGTTGCTGGCAAGATAATTTTATCAGTGATTTGGCCACGGGTAAGTTGCGGCCTTTGATAAAAGTGGGCAAGTTCTTAGCTCCTGGAAACAGGAGGGAAGGGTGTCAGATGACATGCATCTCATCAGCTTTTCTCTGACAAACCAAATTCATTCCTTATGTAATTGATAACGGCCTTGGCCAATTACTTCGCACATTACAATACACAGAGGCCCCCTTTGCAGGTTTTGCAGGGCTGTAATTAGCTATGCTAATATCCCCGTTATTGGCCCTAATATTGCTCAACACCTTTTGCCATGGTGGAACCCACTAGAGCCCCATGGCCTGTCAGGACCGCTGATTATTGAGAAGGATAGCTTTAATCAAACATAATTGCAGTTAATTTTTCTCTCCTGCTCTCTGTTGCCAGCGTCGAATGCCACGGACTCCTTGATATTCCATTAAATTACAATTAAACAGCCTCCTTTGTTTCTGATTGTCCTGAACAACACCACAAAGTTCTGTAGCCGCTTAAAGGAGAGTGTTTGGTCCTAATTGCCTGCTCGCTCACAAAGGGCCAATTTACACAATACCCATGTAGAATTTAAACAGTTCATAATGTAATGGATATCACACAGGAGCCTAGCCCCACAATTAAAATGATTTTCATCAGATAGAGAAGCTCTGGTTAATCAGCTTCATAAAAGTAAATAGAAATGAACTAATTCATAGCTTAAACACACAGAAAGGGGGCTGACTTTGAGATGAGGTACGGCGGTGGGGGCTCGCCCCTCGTTGTGATACAGGATGGGCTCCGGTTAACACGGTCATTCAGTCCCCTTGTTTGAGCCCTGATGAAGGCGCCCGTGTCCTGCCACTCAGCACTTCCAGTGGCACTGGCGTCGTCGGGGAGGGTGCTGGCACAGATGCCACCGAGACCAAACCGAACTTTCTGCTGCGGCCACAGCCGTGGCCACAGCTCTGTTCCGAGCAGTAGCGTCACTGTCCCTGCAGACGTGAGGGCGGCCTCCAGCTCAGCCTCGTGCTCGGGGGCTGGACCATTGGCTCTGCCACCCCTGCCTCCCAGTGAGAGGGCCCCTGGGCCCGTGTTCTCAGGATGCGCCAGCGTTGGAAGAGGGAGCTTGCTATTACCAGCTCTCCTAGGAGAGAAGGAGACGGCCCAAGTGGCTTCTCTCCTATTTCCCGCCCGCGCTAAAGAGGAAACCTGATTTCCAAAGTAATGAGATCACACCTTTCCCCCTTCTAATCGCCGTGGAGAACTTTCCAGGATTTTGTGCGCTGTTTCCGAGCAGAACATTGCCAGGGAGTTTCGACGGACGTGTAGCAGTTTGCCCTGAGATGCGGCTTCGCCTCCTGCCTGGGAGAAACAAGTAAATAAAGCCCATATTTCAAGCTTGATTTACTCTGGTACCTACTGTGAAAGATGATGACTCTTTAGGGAAATAAAGACAGGGTCAGGGAATTAGTGTACATAATGGTCATTTTGATGATGGGCCAACAGATGCAACCGGGAGCACACTGTACACAATTAAGCATAATGTACTAATGACAGGTTAGAATTTTTATCGCCTCTTTGCCATCGAGCAGCAAATCCATGGTTAGCAGTAATAAAGAGTTTATTGGTGTTAAAGCCAAAGATTTTCTGACATAGGAAAGATTTTTCCTTTCATAACAAGAGTATTAAATCCTTTGTGGACCACACTCTAGAAGTGAGATATGTAAAGTACTTGTCAGATATTTCTTGGGAAAAAGCCAATTAAAGGGTAATTGAGTAGAGGATGAGAATTACCATTTGACTTCACGTGTCCGCATCCCGGTCTCGCCCTCCCCAAACACCCAAGCACCGGTGCGCCCTTGCTAGCTAGCGGAGGCACGTGTCTGCTCCGGCCGCGGTCGTGTGCCGGGCCGGGAGCCGTGTGCTGGCTGGACCGAGCCGCCGACCGCGGGGAGGCCTGATGGAACGTCGAGGAACCAAAACGGGGGTAAAAGCTAAGCGTGAGGCTCCTCCTCCTGCCCTGTCTGTTCCCACACGTGTTGGGCCTTGTTCCGCTTGTGTGATTGGGGTCTGCGTGCCTGGGAGGGACCCTGCTCCACGGGGCGGTGAGCTCCCGACCTGCAGGTCTGTCCCAGCTCCTTTCACTGCTTTTGAGGAACTTCGACGAGTCCTCCCCTCGCCTACACATCCCAAGTGTATGCGTGTGTGTGTGCATGTCTGTGTGCACGTGCGTGCTCGTGTGCATGTGTGTATGTGCTCATGTGTGTGTGCGTGTGTGTGCATACATGCATGTGCGCCCCCTTGCTCCGGAGTCGACCCCGAGATGCGCGGGTGGGTCACGGGGCCCGGCGTGCAGCTTTGCTCGTTTCTGCAGCTGACGTTAGTTAAGGCCCGCGAGTGCCGGGCCACTCTTGCCCACGGTGACCACGCGCGGCGCTGGCCGTTCAGGCTGGACACCCGCTCTGCTCGCCTGCCGGTGAAAGGGTGAGCCGGCTAGGGAGACATGGAGGAAAGTAAAGAAGCCTCCTCTGGACGGGGAGAAGAATCAGACCACAGGAAAGCCCCCGTCGGCTCTGGCCAGTGCGGCCCGGAGATTAGCAGGGTGGTAACGTGCGGCGTGATTGCGCCGGGTGGCTGTCCCCAAAGTGCGAGCCTAATTGCCTGACAGGACGATAACTTTGTGACGCCCTCACCTTGTTGGCCGCAGGTGCGCCTAATTTACCTCGCTGTGGCGCGCATGGAGCTTAATTGCACAGGGGTTGTTAGGAGAGATTGGTGGGTGGACGGCCGGTGGCTTACTGTATGCTGATGCCAGATGGTGTGCAGAGGCGCAGCGAGCTAAGTGTATAGGTGAGGCAAGCTAACAAAGGATGGAAATTCCAGCCTAAAATAGCGAGGCCATGCGGGGTGTAAGAAAATTTAATTAAGTGGCCACTATCCTTCTCCCCATCAGTCGGATTTTCCTCTGCCCTGGTGGAAAGTCGTCCAGGATATGTTGGGAATGCAGTTGGAGACATGAGTCTTAGTCTCCTGAATCTTTATTTTCTGATATGATAATTGGCCGTGAGGAACCTTGACCTTCAGGTTGAAGTCAAGGAAATCGTGTGCAGCTTCTTAAAAAATTAGTCATCATCCAGTAGGACAAGAGGATATTTGGAAAGAAAGAGAAGATGTTTGTTGGTAGCCCTGTGGGCGGGGTGTCGGCCCAGAGGCCCCCCCTTGGTTGGGCTCAGCATGTGTTTGGCCTTCTCCAGAGGAGCAGAGGTGGTACAGGGCTGGACCCCTGTTTTCCTGTGGCTGGTGGTGCCGCCAGGCCTCCCAGGGTCCACGCGCTCCCTGTCATGAGCCAAAGCGTTTGTCATGGAGCACGCAGGAACGGGAAGGACAAGGCGGTGATGTCACAGCATCTCAACACACTGTCAGGGCCCCTGAAACTTCATGCTTCAGAACAAGGCCAGGCCTTGGCGGGAAACAGAAACAGCTCCACGTCCGGCCTCCCCCTCCAGCCAGGGCAGCACCTGGTCCCCTCCCTTAAGCGATGGTTTCCCTGCCACTTCAGGGGGCCTTGACCCATCCCTTAAAACCACACGTAGGCCTTTCACAGAAGTCATTGCCGCCCTTAAAATAACACCCCACATTTTCTCTAAAGAGTCAAACCTATTGTACCTTGAAAACCCCATCTTTAAAAGTGTGTTTACATAGGGACTTCCTAGGTGGCGCAGTGGTAAAGAATCTGCCTGCCAATGCAGGGGACACGGGTTCGAGCCCTTCCCTGGGAAGATTCCACATGCCATGGAGCAACTAAGCCCGTGCGCCCAAAAAAAAAAAAAAAAAAAAAAAAAGTATGTTTACATAGGCAGTGATGGCCCCTGGGCTTGGGTTGCCAGATAGAATTCAGCGTGTCCAGTTAAATTTGAATTTTGGGTAAACAATTTTTTTTTTTTTTTTTTAAGGATAGGTATGTTTTGGGACAGGCCTATCCTAAAGAAATTACTCGTTGTTTATCTGAAATTCAACTTTAACTAGGCATCCTGTGTTTTTATTTGCTGAAGCTGGCAGCCCTCTCTGGGGTGGATGGGTCCCCGGTGGTTAACAGTTGTGCAAAGATCCAGGTGAGAAATGGCCAATCTAAGTCACAGTTGTTATTATAAAGACTGGAGACCCCCAGTGTCGAGAAAAATGTGAGTCATCCCTCCCTTACGTGGGCTGTTCCCCACCGGCCAGGGGCCCCCAGGTACCTGCCCGGGGCCTCGCCCGACATGGCTCTCTATCGCTCCCTACAGGGCAGCCAGCAGGTGGTGTGGAGTCATGTCCCCTGCTCCCCTTGCAAGAGTGTCTTTCAAAAAGTTTGTGTCTCTTGTCTGATAACGCTAACAAATATCCATGTTTTGTATTTTTGTAGATTCTTTCTAAAGTTTTTCCTCAAGTGCAATCAGAACTGCTTGAAGAATGCAGGCAACCCTCGGGACATGCGAAGATTCCAGGTACAGATTCTGCACCGCCATCCAGACTTGCAGTATGAAAGTTCAGGTCTTTGATGTTGAGAGTGTTTGGAAACCCGTCTTTAGTTCTCAGGGGCTTGGGTGCGAATGAGCCAGGATGGGCTCGTTTGGAAGACTATTTAAATCAAATGCTTCAAAAATGATCTGGTACCTTCAGTCCGCCAGAGTCCTCGAGCCCAGTTGTGGCCCGTGACAAAGCGAAGCCGGCTCTGGAAACACGACCTGAGCTTTGGCTCTGATGACAGGGTGCGTGTGTGCCTCCGGGTTGGGCTGTGGGGTGCCCCCAAATCAGAGCAATTGGAGCTGTGGGTTAAGTTGGAATCTGTCTTACATTCAGCCATGGTGAGTCATATGGGTGTGTTCAAAATGACCATTTTAGGATTTTTTCAAGGGAAGTCCTCATAAGGTTAGCATCTCCTTTAGTCTGTTTCCTCCGTTGTACTTTGCTGTCCATGCTTGGTCAGTTAGGCTTTGGGGCCCGTGCTGAAGCTCTTCCAGAGGGATGGATTGATCTGTCCCGTGGGGGAGAACACCAGGTAACATGTGGGGTGTACTCAGGACTGAGGGGCCTCCTCCTGGAGGGGGCTGCACCTGTTCCATGCAGGCCAATTCCAGAAGGTTCCCCCCGCTCCACTCCCCTCCCCTGAGGCTGGGCTGTTCTCGCCTCCTTAATTCCAGGCCTTGTAGCTAGACCACGTTCCTGGCCCCAGACAAACCCGTTCCCTGGTTGGCCTCAGATCAGAGGATTTCCTCTCAAGGAGAGAGCTGGAGAGCCACTGGGTTCAGGGATACATTCTGATCCAGTCGTGTTTTTCTTGCCTTTGTCTGTGAATGACGAGGAGGTGACTTCAGGTGAAGGGAACTTAGCACGCGTAATGGATTCTTTTGCTGATTTTAATTGTAAAAATATCTGGGCTGGAACACAAAGCTGCTCCTGGTCCCTACCCGCTAGAGAAGAATTTGGGAGCTCGCTGCTTGGTTGGGTGTTACCAAATGCTTCTTCTTTGGGGTTTAGGCTAGTTTACCATCAAATCACTCAAGGCTGTTTTTAGAAATGTAAGTTATGCTTCAGTCTTTAGATGAAACATGTGACATCTGTTCTGACATCCAACCCACCAGTCAGAGCCAGTGGAGCCAGCAGCCCGCCCACAGTCCTGCTCTGAAGCTGGGGTGGTGTGTCTTGCCGACAGTGGGGCCGGCTCCCGCTTCCCTTTCAGGAGGCTCAGGTTGATCCGTGGAGCAGAGTGGAGGTCACACACCGGCTCACCAGTGGCCAGAGGCAGCATCAGTCACAAGTGGAGCCCTCAGTTACTAGAAGGACTTCCTCCCTAGCTCATCTCCCTGCCTCCCAGGAGGTTTAACCGGACTTAGCAGTAGGTCAGGGCTTACACATTTCCAACCGCATCACCATCTCAGCACCTTTCCACAGGTGCACTGCAGGGCTGGCCTGGCCGAGAAACAAAACACAACTTGTCTGCTTTCTCTGCTCAAGTACGCTTTTCCCTTGGTGACGGGCCTATATATAGACGACCGCGCAAAGACAGTGTCCTTTTTTATTTTTATTTTTACCCTTTCTTGTTTCTTTAACTAGGGATGCAGAGAGGGTCAAGCCTGTGGCTCGGGGTTCGTTCTGTGTCTTTGCATGCCACGCGGGGGCCGTGTTGCTAGAGGCCCCGCTGCACAAAGGGCGGAGCCTCGTGGACAGGCCGCCAGGAGGGCGCGTGCGTGACCCGGGCCACCCTGCGTCCCCCACGGAGCGGCTGCCAGGCCAGCAGGGGTCCAGAGTGGGGTCAGCGCACCGCGCCAGGGCGGCAGAGACAGTCGAGGGAGATGACGCAGAGATGCCCGAGCCTTGGCCCGGGGACGCTGGGGGTGGCACGGACGTTAGTTGGAGGCTGGGAGGGGCCCGGTACTGTGGGGAGTTTAAGGGGCTTGGCAACGCCCGCCGTGGGAGAGAGTCATCCGGGCAGGTGTCTCCTTCCTTTGGGGTGGGGGGCGGGTCCAGTGGGTACTGGTCCCGTTTCACAGGCTTCTGTGGGGCCTGAGATGCTTATAAAAAATCAATTACTCACAGATGTATTTATATGTAAATATGTAGCTTTGCCTTTTTACAAATCTGGTTATTTATAATCATTTTTACATATCATTCTTTTAACGAGTAGACTGTTTTTTTTTTTTTTTAGAGCAGTTTTAGGTTTACAGAAACATTTCGCAGAGAGTGAAGAATCCCCACGGCCTCTGGCCGGCCCCTCCCCCCGCACGCCCCAGATATTAGCATCTTGCGTCGGTGGCCACCGAGGCGGTGGCTTTTAAGTCACGGTGACGGCATACTTTGATGTGTGCCCACCCTCCTTCTCCCCGCGCACCTGCCCAGCTGTTCTCCATGAGGTCGTGGTTCTCTGGGTGGTGCCGGCCCTCCGCACTGCCCGATCGTGGCAAAGACCCTGGCTCTCCGCACCCCGAACCCAGGCTCCGGCCCCCAAGTCCTGCTGTGAGATCCAGACTGGACCTGGGCGCACACGTGTGCTATCCCAGCTCTTCTGGGGTACATCCAGACCCACCTCTGTTCAAGGAAAGGCTCCAGGCCGGGTTTGGTCCTGTTTCCTGAGTCCATTAGGTGGGGGGGAGGGGCATTTCTGGGGTGCTTGTCACAGGCTCCCCTGGGAAGGTGTCTGGGGTCGGCAGGACCATCCCTGCCAGCGTGACTTCCTCGTTCACTTCTGTGAGGCGCTGGGAGTGTGGGAGAGCCTGGCCCCCATTTCCTCCCTGGCCGCCCCCTGAACCTGAACCTGAACCCAGAGGCAAGCCTTTCGCCTCCAACAGGCAGCATGGGCCCTCGCCTTCCTTCTCCACGAACTTGAGAAAGGATACTTTCCCTGGACTGAAACCGTTTCCCTCCTGTTCAGCTCGGTCTTTTCAGATGCAGAAACATTCATCAGCAGACATCAGGTGTAATTGTGACCTTGACCCAGGGATGTAGGGAGCAGGAACAGCTTCTGAGTTAGGAAGGCTTTTTTCCGGCGGGGGCGGGTAGCACAACTCTGGATCCTCACACCTCTTCAAGGAGGGACCGTCTCCAGTGAACTCATTTTAATTAGATAAACTATCTAATCAATATGTGAACAGATCAATCACAACAGCAGCTTTTAAAATGAGTGGCTGGAGGGGTGTTTCTGCAGCTAATGGTGAGAAGAATATTTCTGTGAATTGAATTCACTTGTTAGCATAATAGGAGATTAAACTGTAATTAGTGCAGCGGGTTTGGAAGAGAAGCAATCTTGAGTCACAACAGAACAGCCCACCCACCCCATTAGCCAAAAAAGCTGGGCGTGCACGTGGCTTCAAGGAGGATCCCAGGGGCGAGAGCAAGTCCCTGGGTCGCGACCTTGGGGCTCAGGGTGGCTCGCTGGGGCCCCGCCACCATCGCAGACTCCGGTTTCACCCATGCTTGTCTCTGCAGGTTGTCGTGTCGACCACGGTCAACGTGGATGGCCACGTGCTGGCCGTGTCCGACAACATGTTCGTGCACAACAACTCCAAACACGGGCGGCGGGCCCGCCGCCTGGACCCGTCAGAAGGTACGGCCCCTTCTTATCTGGAAAATGGTAGGCACATGCTACATGTCTTTTTTTATTTGCGATGCTTCCGTTTCTTTGCGCCATCCTTTCTGTTGATTCATGCCCAGTTGTTTCCTCCAGGCCCCCCAGACAGAGCCCCCTGCGGCCCCCTCCTCTCCGGGGGAGTGGGGTGGGGTGGGGAACTCGGCTTTCTCACCTGCCACGGCCCCCGCTTTGTTGGCTTGTCTGTGTCCCCACTTTCTTTTACTTCGCGCTTTTCCTGCAGTTTGAGTTTATTTGCTTTATTTTGGCTGGCTGTCAGCCCCATCCAGGTCATCCCCAGGTGCTCCGGGCACCTTTCCGCGGGCGCAGGCATCCTGGTCCCGTGAGCGTGAGCTCATGGGCCTGGAGGCCCTCCTGGCCCTCCGTGGAGAGTGAGCGCGTGTGTGTGCACGCACCAAGCGTGCACCTCTGTGTGGGGGATGGGTGGTGGGGGTGAGAAAAAAAAAAAAGGCATAAGATGTTGTTTACCAAATGCTTCCAAGTGATGGACTTCTTGTTTTGCTGGTTAAAAGAGAAGAATTTCGGGAAGGGCTACAGGCAGGGAGGCGTGTACGTCAGAACTCAGAAACACGCAGACCCTGGGCCTTCCCAGGCCGCCCCTCACTCGCTCTGTGGGATGCGCAGGTCCCACCTCTGTCACCTCCCCTCTGACACACGGTCCTTTCATCTGTAAGACGTTTCACAAAAACCATGAGAGTCTGACCAATACGAATTGTTGGGAAAGTCATGTGAGTTTTTTTTTTTTAAGTGAATTGGAAACAAAATAGCATGATTAAATTCTTTAAAGCAAAGGAATCCCTGAAACTAAGCAATTTTAAGACACATCCTCTAGACTGAGGTCTTGGGTTCAGGAGCTGCCTGCGTGGCAGACATACGCGTACACAGGAAAATGAATGAAGCCTGTGCAGGTCATCAGAATGAAATACGATTCAGACATAAAAACTGGAAGACAATTTATGAATCTGCTGTGGTCCACAAAAATAAACTAATTTGTTTTTCTACATTAATGACTAAGGTGTAAGAGAACAAAAATATAATAATTAAAGGTCGCCTCGGGCGCCAGAGTCGTTAGAGTCTGTGACGTACTGTTTATCTCCTTCCTATGCACTGAAGGTAGGTGTGTGTTTTGCTTAGTAACCATCACTAATGAGGTTCACAATTAAGAAGCCTGGATCCCTGTCCTCAGCCCCCCCGCTTCCCCAGAGAGCCAGCGCCGGCAACGTGATAGGTTCAAGAGGCCCCCGCAGCCCTCTGGTGTTAGGTTGTAGTCTGGGTCCAAAATCAGCCTCCTCTAATGAGCTATTATGATCTGAGCAAAGTACAAGTATTTATTTTTGTAAGTAGCATGAAAAAGCATTTGACTGTAAGCAGAAAATATAGCATTTAGAAAAATAAAGGCCAATCGTGGGTACCTTGGAGATAAAACCCGACTAATCAAAAGCTATTTGCAGAAGCAGTCTTGCTCGAGATTTTTTTAGGTTTGTTTTTCAATTTTTTTTTATCACCATTTAGACCAAGTCACTTTCTTGCAAGAGATTGAAATATCTTACCCAGTCCCCGATCATGACTCATAATTAAAAGATGCAAATAGGTGACTCTGAGAACTAGCACATATAGGTCTTTGAGGAAGAGGCATTTGTCATCAGCGGGAAGGTTTTTGTGTGTTGCTCTGTAATTAATGCCCAGTTCTCAAGTGCCCTACAGAACATGACAGGGTTCTCTCTGGGATGAAGAGAGATGCTTCCTCCACTTCCCGAGAGGGCTGGCACTTAGGAAGTTCAATTTGGGGTCTGGCCGTATCATTCCCAAAGCCCCTTTCTTCCTTCTGCCTGGTTAGTACCTCTCGTGGGGGTGGGACATTGGCTTTGAATGGGTCCCACATTCTTTAAGGAAAAAGGGCTCCCATAAACTGCAGATCTGTGCTGCTGTGCAGCCTCTCCTGGCTAACACCTCATTATCCAATCATCTAATATTCACCAGCAGTGTGTACACACTCGCTGATGGCTTCCAAGTAAACTAATTCCCCCTGCTGCTGCGTGGATGTCTGCCACCGCGTCCTCTGAGCTCACAAAAAGCAAGGCAGATTATTTACAGTATTGAACACAAGCGCAGGGAAAACAACCATCCCACCTTCCAGCGCGGCCCAGAAGAACTCGGGCTTTCATTTTTCTCCTTGTCGCTTGTCCCCTCGTAAACGACTCCAACCCTGTTTAAACCTTCCGTGAGCCCTGCCCGCACCCGGCCTGCAGCACAGAAGCGATTTGCATGCCAAGTGCCGTAATGCGGTTAGGTTTATGCAGTGAGGAGGACCGAATCCAGGCTGCGGGGGCTTTAGCGAGTTAAGGGAACAGATGGCCCTAGGAGAGGTAAAAGGTATAATCCTATCAGCTGGAGTATCAGCCAGCCATCTGGACATCCCGAGCACAATTACAAGACATTTTAGCAGGCAGAACAAAGAAGTCTTCATGAGGCAAGATTAGGCCTGTTTGAGTGCCTCAATATTGTGAATGCAGGGAAAGGTGACAAATGCTGTGATATTACTCAGGAGAGCTCGCTGATTAACGGGAACCAGGACGGGGAAGCTGTTTACTAATAGAATACTGGATGCGACCCCCAAAGAAAGACGGTTCGGTCAAAAGCACTGGGTTTCCGTTGCATCACGTTCACTTTTTGAGATCCTCGCTCTGGCCCTTGGGCTCCCTGGTCCCCAGACCAGCCAGTCCTTGTGGGTGTCCAGGGTGGAGGCACACGGGTCGTGGAAGCCGGGGTGCCCTTCTCACCAGCAGGCTGAGAGGGGCTCCGGGAGTTAAAACAGGTCCCAGCGCAGGTCAGATCGGCGGGGAGACAGGCCACGCCTCCCCCTCCCGAGCCTGGGCCCCGGGAGGCGGGGCCACAGGGAAGGAGGAGCTCGCAGACCAGGATGGGTCTTCAGGGCTGCTTCCCACCACAGGCCGGCCGGGGAGAGGGGTGGGGGGCGCGCGGGGGGCTCCTCCTCGCCCGTCTTCCGCTGCCGTGCCAGCCCCTGTCATCTGCTTGAGTGTATTGTGCACGTATATCATTAGATCTCTGACGCTGTCTGTGTAATTCATTTTGCTATGGTTCCCAGTGAACACATGTTCCCTCTCTCTGTGTGCATTGAAATGTATGCAAATACAGGCAGGAGGAAGATGGCTATCGGCTGCCGAGGAGGCCAAGGCAGGCCCAGGGTTCTTACGCGGAGAAGCACTAGAGATCCTGAGATGCGGTGGCTTTTCCGCTGGGCCACAGCTGCCAGATAGCAATCTTCTGTCGTGCAGGGGATCCTGGATTTTTTTTTTTCTTTTCTCACCTCCAAAGTAAATTTGTTTACTGTAATTTTTTTTTTTTTGTGAATTATTTGCCGTAATTGGCTGTGCTGATGAAGGTCACCCCCTTGGAGGGGACTTGTCAGTCTTTAGAGAGCTGATCCTTTTCAAATGCTCTCCATGCAATTAAGAAAAGCAAATGTCATTCGGAAGCCTCAGAAATGAAAATTTGTATGAACTTATTAGCATGAAGTCAACAGCGCTAGTTAAGGGCAGGTTCCCAGTGTGTGCTCTGTGCTTCTGCTGCAGAGGGAGATGCGCAGGGAACGAGCAAATATAACCCCCGCTCGTCCAACATTAAAGCAAACAAAGGAGGGTGGTGTCGCACAGCTGAACAACAATACCTGCTGGTGATGAACTCGTGCGGCTGCCACGCTGCCTCTGACCCATCAGGGGGACCACGCGCGGGCTTCTGGAAAACTCCCGCTTATGAAGACGTGTGGCCACATCTGACCCAGAGTCTAAAAAGATGATTTATCTGGAGCCGAGCTACTCGGGGGCTCAGATAAGATGAACAGCCTAATAAGGCCCGAGACCTCCTCCACAGGCGTGTCCGCACGCACGCCAAGAGGCGCCTGGGCCGCGTCCTAAGCTTAGTGACTGCTTTTTGGACAAATAACCACAGAGGTGGTTGTGAGCGATGGGTGATCAAACAGAGGGGGGGCCCCAGGCCGGGGGGCCGAGTTCTTCCATCCACAGCTCACCTCCCCCTCAACCCCCCATGAGGCCAGGAGGACGAAGGGTGACACCAGGGAGCCCAGGGCTTGGTGGGGCTCCTCCTCTCTCTTGGTGGAGGATGCGGCCCGTGCCTCCTCCTGTCTGGGGTGTGGTTCTGTCCAGACGGCGTGAGCCAGGAGACCTGGCGGATTTAGGGCCACATTGCCACCCATCACACAGGCCTGCACAGCCTTCTTCTTTGTCCCAAAGGTGAACATACAGAGAGGCCCAGGGTCCTGAGCATGGCGCCCAGCCCGGCAGGGAGGCCCTGCGGGCCGCAGGATGGCGGCCAGAGCCTTTCCCCAGGAACGGGCGGCTCCTCCCGTACGATGGCCCACGACAGGCCGTGGGCAGCGGTGAAGAAGGTGCCCCAACATCCTGTGGAAGAACAAAGCCGGCCTCCATGAGGCTGCAGCCTTCAGCCCGGGCCTCCGCGGCTGGCGGGCTGCTGGGAGCACCGCACCGGGCCTCCTGGTCCCGCTCCCCTGTGCCCGCCCCGCTGGCTGTCTCCCCTCCCCCCCGCCGGGCCAGACCGCAGCATTGTAATAACTCATGCAAATGCGGGCGCTCCCGAGACAAAGGGAGGTCAGGCCAGCGGCTGGGGATTCCTGTCGACAAACAATATTAGATGTAAAATGTGTACCTTTGACAAAAGTATTAATATCGTGCTTTTGATTTTTTTTTTCCTGATGAAAAGTGAAAAGTAGTAATTGTGAAGTGACAGAGGAAAATGAAGTTTTGAACCAAAAGGCAAAGTTCGCGGATGAAAAAACCCAACCCAATTAGCTGCTTATGAGGAATCGAAATGCAAGGCGTTTGCTCTTCGTCTCCCTCAACAGCCTTTGATTGACTCTGCTCAGATCTGGACCGCAGAGCAGATAAATCGACGTGCCACATGCACGCGATGCTTAATCATTTGTAATAGTCATATTTGCCCTGACACATAATTTGCTATATCAAGCCATTTTTTTTTCTCGCTCACTAGTATTCCGTGGCTTGGCCTTTGCTTTATAAAACATTTAAGAGTTTGCTTTAAACACATCAACACGCTGATCTACGATTGCCCTTTGCGTGCGGCGCGGAGGAGCGGCCGCCTCTCTCCCCCCGCGCCCAGCGTGGCTGGAGGTGGGCGGCGGGGCGGGCTCTAAGGTCTGCGTTCTCTGTCTTGTGCGAGCAGCCACTCCGTGCATCAAGGCCATCAGTCCCAGTGAAGGCTGGACCACGGGGGGAGCCACCGTGATCATCATTGGAGACAACTTCTTTGACGGGCTCCAAGTTGTGTTCGGGACTATGTTGGTGTGGAGCGAGGTAAGCCCGCGAGATCGGTCCGCTTCCGCCCGTGGCTTTGTCCGTGGACCGTCTGACACGCTGTCGGCGGTGCATCCTGCCTCCAGAGCCCCTGAGACGGACGGTCCGCCCGAGGCAGGGCTGCTCCGGTGGGCGGGTGCAGAGCGCTGCCCCGGGCCCTGGGGTTTCAAACCTGCCGTCAGAGGTCCCCGAGTGCCCTGGAACAATTAGTGCTGGAATTACTAGAAGCAGGTTTGAGGAGACATATGGTGGCGATTTTCATATGAATGATGCCCTGTGGCCTTTCCTGCAAACTGCAACCGGGATCGTTTGCAGATAGTTTTCTGAAAGCACAACTGTAGGTCCTGAGTCTCTGGGTGACAGCGAGGAGGAGGCATCTGAGACGATGGTCCAATTTTGCTCATTTTGGTAATTACATCCAACTGGCAAGTGTCCGCCTCTTCTGCCCAGCGCCGCTGAAACCCTCTTCACTGTGTGGTTTTTGTAGCTGATCACTCCCCACGCCATCCGAGTGCAGACCCCACCGAGGCACATTCCTGGCGTCGTCGAAGTCACCCTGTCCTACAAATCCAAGCAGTTCTGTAAAGGTGCTCCTGGGCGGTTTGTCTACACCGGTGAGTTCACATTTCCAACTTTCACGGTGAAGCGGTAGAGGCCCCTCTCGGTGGCCCCTGGGGGCCCCTGCACGGGTTCTGTAGTGAGGACGGGCAAGCCCCGTGGCCCACGGGTTGGTGTGGTCGGGGCCTGTTTCTGCATCCTCATCCAGATGGTGTGACGCTGTGGATGGGTGCCACCCCCTGGGGCCAGGTGACCTGGGCCCCTACCCCATCCGTGGACATTCCCTTCTCACCTGTAAAGCAAGGTGGTAGGAGCTGTAGTAAGTACAGTCCCCCCAGCTTCCAGGTGGCGGTCCTGTGAGGTCTCAGAGGTTAGGCCGTGTGCCCAAGGTCACACACACCCTGTACGTGGGAGCAGGTCTCTGCCCCGGGCCTGGGGCCTCACACCTCGCCCCCATACTACTGCTTCAAGGGGGTCTGTATCCTGGGAGGGTCTCAGACACCCTGACAGCACCAGAAAGGGTCACCTCTGAGGTCCCCCGTTTGCTGTCTGAAGGTCATCTGCTGCAGTGCTTTGCCCGCAGGCCGCTTGGAGAACACGATGTGTCTGAGGTTGCTATTGACAGGGGCCATGAATAAGCATAAGACTTGTCTGCATGGGGCTCTGGTCCTGCCACCTGCAGAAGCTGTGACACCTGAAATGTGTCTCTGGGGATGGCCGGCACTGCTGAGCCCCATAAGGTGGAGGGGACGAGGGCTTGTTCTTGGCCAGCGTGGCCGCCACGTGCTTGAATGGTCAGGGTGGCCGGGAGGTGCACGCGGGAGCCTGGTCTGGGGGCTGCGGGTTCCGTCCACACGCCATCACCCACTGTAGGACGTCCAGGGCAGGTCTGGCCTCCCCCTGGGTTGCAGGCCTCTCCTCTGTCCAGCAGGCCGGTGACACGGTGGAGCCGAGGTCCCCTCCACTTTGGGGTTAGGAGAGGGAGTAGAGGTAGCTCACTCACCCCTCTTTAGGAAGCGTGAAATGCAAAATGTAGATTCTTCCAGTGACCACTTTCCAGTAGGCCGCGTGTCACCCCAGGGCTGAGCCTGGCCCGTCCGCGCAGAGTGCCAGGGCTGCTGTCCGCAGGGGCACCCAGACCCTCAGCAGCCTGCACTGCCAGGGACACCTGGGTTCTTGATGGGGGGAGGCTGGCTGCTCCGCCGGCTGCAGGTCCCCCAGATGGTCCGGAGGGGAGCGAGGTTTCCGGCCCCACGCCAGGGGCCGCCTCCTCCCGCGGGGCCAGCGCACACTTCCCGGAGCCCAGGATGGCCTGAGAGCCGAGGGGCCGAGGCGGACGCTGATGGTGTGCGTCCGGCCCCCGTCTGGGCGGTGCCGCGGGCCTCCTGGTGAGACTGGAGGTGGAGGTGGAGGGAGAGCGGCTCCCCAGCTGGGGAGGCCCCCACGTGTTAAGACACGAAGGCGCGCAGAAGCGGGTTGTGACGTCGGGCTGTACGCACTGCAAGGCGAGGGCTCTTCCCGCAGAAAGGCGCGGCCCCGGCCCTCCCTGCAGCGCTCGGCCGCCCGTGGTTGCCCCCGGCGCGGCTGTGAGACAGCTGTGGGGCCCGCGGGCGCCCTGCGCGGCTGCACCCGTGTCGCCCGGGGACCTGGGGAGACTCCTGACCGTCGAGGCCCGCTTTCTCCGCGGGCCTCGGGTGACCCGAGTCCCCACGGGTCCAGGGTCCTTGGAGGAGGCCGTTTCTCAGCTGGGCCCTGGGCTGCCACGTGCCTGCGGGCGCTGTGCTGGCTCAGGCACCCGTGGGCGCCTCTGTACTTGGTGGGACCCGGCTCTGCTCTCAACGCAGGGAATCCTCTCCCGCCTCAGCCCCCTGGCCGCCACCCCCTGGTGCCTCCGGCCCTGCTCCCGACGACCGGACAGGGGGTTCTTGACGCGCGGGCTTTGGGTGCTGAGATCTGCAGGCTGTTGTCAGGAGTGGTGACTCTTCCTGAGAAAAGACACGATACCAGGAAGGTCTGGTTCTCCTGACCCCACCGTGGACCGCTGAGACGGCGGCCCCTCGCTGAGCATCACGGCGGATGCGAGTGTGGCTGGAGGGGAGGGCGTGAGCCAGAGGGGCCGCCTGTCACCGCCGGCGGGTGTCCCGTGGCTGAGGGCCTGCCGCTCCGGTTCTGCGGGACAGTGGGGGCAGGGGGGGAGCTGTCCCTGCAGCCTGTTGCCCTCGGCCGGGCGGGACACCTTCCTTAGCTGGCGGCCTCCTCCCCGCAGGGAAGCGGGCGTCCCTGAGTCTGTTCCAAAGACACCCTCATCCTGATGCCCGTCTTCCATTTCTGAAGCAGACGCCTTGGCCACTCCACGCTGATGGGGCTTCTTGGACCCCACGTTCAGGGTCCCGGCTGCCCAAGGGTATGGGGTTTCCTCCAACAAGAGTTCTCCCACGAATGGGCGTTTCAATGAAGCCATTCAGGGAGCGTGGCCTCTCCTGCAGGGGCTAATTTACGGCCTCCCCCACACCCCGTCATTAACGGGAATATACATTTCAAACGCGTAAGGGATACGGGCCTACACTCTCAGGGAGCAGAGGAAAGGTGGGGTCATAACCTGTCTGACCTGGAAGCTTCTGTCTGATTTGCATTGCCCTGAAATTGATGGGGACAGAGAAGCAATCATTGGGAATTGCTCTCCCTCTGAAAGCTGAGCCAGCCCTTCTGGAGGCAGGACCCGGGCACAGCCCCTGCGGGGAGGGCCCCGTCCCCTGGGCATCTGGCTCCCATCAGCGTCCCTGGCCTGGAGGCTGCCGGGACTCCGTCGCACTGAACCTTCAGGGTGAGGCTGCCAGGCCTTGGGATGAGGAACCGGAGCAGAGGAGGGGCCCCGCCCCCCACCAGAGGCAAAGGCCTAAGTGATCTGTTTACAGCATCTGAGAAACACCAGATTCTTCAGAACCAGACCCGATTAGTCAACCCAGAGTGGGTGTGGGGGGCGGGGCAGGCCGAGCCCATCCATCCAGGCCCCTTTGCCTGCTGCTTTCAGCTTCTGTAAAGACACAATTACCTTGGGAGGCAGAGGCAGTGCAGTTGATTAGCACGGGGAGTTAAAAGAATGAGTCACAATGACATGTCCGGCTCTTCCGTACTAGTCCTTTGTATTCCCAGCGTGCCTCACCCCTGTTGTAAGAAGGTCAAAAATTAGAGAGAGAGACCAATTTTCAAGCGGCTAGCACTTAGGAGCAGAATTAACAATCACTCTGTATGTAATTGCCAGTTAATAGTAAATTGCCTTCTAGACTGTAAAATGCAGTATAAACGAGTGGGCACCTAGAATTAAATTAATGAGAGATTTGCTGCATTTAAAAGTGAACAGTGCAAATTAATAACTGAGTGCAGTGCTTGTTTTAATATTTGTCTAATAGTGTATCATTTGCTTGTTTAATAATAATTACAATAGTCCCAGAATACCCTACCTGAGGAACTCAGTGGGCAGACGGAACAGTTTCACATTCGTAATTTCACCAGTAGAAGGGCATCAAATTGTTAAGCGCAATAAAAGAAATTATTTTTTAATTAGAATGTAAGCATGGCGGTGTTCTTCGATGAAGACAAATTGGAATTTGTATGCTTCTAATTGAAATGATGTTCGAGCGAAAACTGCTCTTTCAGACACGTTTGCACGCGTGAGGCGTTCTTGCACAAACGCGAGTGTCCCCGATCGCCTCACGCGTCTGTTTGGCAGAAGGGTTTCTGGTGACACGGTAGAGCGGGCGCTGGTTGGCGGGGGCCTGAGTCCCAGCGTGGCTCTGCGAGACGCCAGGGCGCAGCCACGGGGCTCTTCCTGCTGAGCTCTTGCGCCCAATGTGTGGTTGACCCACCCTCAGTGTAGAGGTTTCTTTTGCTCAATTAAAGAAATTATCACACATTACCAGGAGTCAACGTGCTGTCTGCCACGGGCCCAGCCAACCCAGTTACTAAACAAGATGCCAGCGGCGACGGTGCCCAGGGCCAGAGCGGCAGGGACAGAGCTTGGCCGGTCTTAGGTCTGCAAAGCGTTGACTAGGTGCGGACAAGAGGGATCGTTTTCTGCACAAAGACATGCATTCATTCAGTCACAAAATCATTACTCCACCAGGAATTGCTAACAACTTGTGCTCTTCCTGATGCAGTATTTATGTTTTTTCAAGAAATCATATTGTGCCTTAAAAGTGGCACCACGTCAAGGAGGTGACCGCCCTGTGCTCGGGAGCTGCCCCGGCACCAGGGGGTTGGCCGTTGGCCCGCCCCGGGCCACCCTATCCTCTGGCAGCCTTCCGCCGCCTAAGCCACGCTTCGCCTCGCCCCTCGAAGAGCGCGCGTGCTTCTGAAGTGTTTTAAAGATCTTTTGTGTGCGTTCGGATGTGATCCCGTCAACTGCACGGTGACACACAGTGGAGTCAATATCGCCCTTCGACCACAGCCGGCACCAACTAGCCGTCTCCCAGGCCAGCGCTCTTCAAACAAATTACTTGTATCCACAGAGCAAATGATGCCTAATTACCTCCCACAAATCATACTATTTTTACTTTGCTAAACTAAATGCTCATGCCTCCTCTTAAATGTAAACCACCTGATTATTTCGATTGTAAATTTTTTAACCACGGAGGTGGACACGGTGGAGATACTTTCATTATGGGTTCGGAGCTTGGGGTTCAGGAGTCCATGACTCCTGGGCTCCCCAGCCCGGCCAGGGAGGCCCAGTGGCTCCGGCTGCTACCTGTGTCTTCCTGGCCGCAGCGGAGCCCCCGCAGACACAGGGCTTCCACTGGTCCCAGCTCGCCAGGCGGACGGTGTCGGTGGAAATCCGCGGTGCCCTGGAGGATAGACAGCCTTGCTTGTATGTGAGGTTAGTTGTGCGGAAGAACCGCGTGGGCTCAGGCCCCCTCTCGACCCGCTCAGACTCAGAGAGCTGGGATCGGGACCCAGACCGCACGTGACTCCAGCACAGTGTTTCCTCCCACCCCACCCCTGGCTGCGTGTGGAGGGCACAGGGCGAACTTCTCCTCGCGGGCTGGGACGGTGCACAGGCCTGGGTGTGGAGACCAGCTGGCCATCTCTGGGGTCACTGGCGGGGCTCCTTAGGGCCCCAGAGGAAGGGAAGGCCCTCCCCGCCACGTCCTCTGCACGGCGTGGCCCAGCCTCAGACCACATCAGCATCAGTTAATCCCCCCGCTCGCCGAGTGGGCGGCGGGGGCGCAGGTGCAACCCCGAGCCCTTCTCAGGAGCGGGGCGGCCGGGGCTCCCGGGCTCCCCGCTGCCCCGCCGTCCCCTTCCTCTCCTGTCTCGAAGGGGCCCAGGAGAATGAGACACACCGTGTGTGCTATTGCACAAGTAGACGATTTGTCCTAATCAGTGACACCCATTTACTAGAATTGCTTAAAATGAACTATACCTCATACAGAAATCGCACATTTAGAGGCGCCCCATTCATCATCGGAGAATTGAGGGCCAGTAAACTTTTCTGCTCCTCCAGTGGGATCGTACGCATGCATCAAAATGTTAGAAATGATTGGTGAGAGGGAGCTGTCACCCATTTATCAAGGAAAAGAACATTATTTGCTAATTTCCCAACCAGGCTGGTGACAGGGTGCTTCGTCTTTGGACCCACGGTGACCAGCATGGCCTTTTTGTTATTAGTACAAGTCAAGCGCTTTTGGGCAGTTGCTAACAAGACACATTTGTCTGTCATCAGAGGGGCTTTGGTTGTTTTCCAAGTGCTGTGACCACAGGCCGCTCTTCCCGCGGCCCGATGGCTGAGCTTGGCGGGGCCGTGCTCACCCGGGAGGAGAACCGACTGATAAATCACGAAGTTTCCACGTCAAGGTGAAGGTATTGACTCTCAGCACCGGACCTGACAAAACGGAGCAGAGAGGAGACAGCCATTCATCTTCCCCAAAGGACAAAAGGGTCACGGGTTTCCCCCAGTGGGTGTGGGGACGCGGGCCCGCTAGCCTCCCCCACCCAGGAGGCCGCGGGGACGCGTCATGGGATGGGATTGGGCCACATTTGGGGTTTTATCTGGAGTCTCTGGTTGGTCAGGGTGCCCACCTTGCTTCCGGGACAGCTTGGAGGGGTCCAGGAAGCGGGGATGGCAGGGAGATGGAGGAGGACCCTTTGAAAGCACAGCAAAGTGAATGTGATCAATGGAAGTGCAGAACAAGGCAGAGAGGACGGGGTAAAAATAAAACCCCCCGGGTCGCCCTGGCAGGAAAAGCTCCCACAGCTTCAAGGAGGAAGACCAGGGCAAGCAGGAGACGCTGCCAAGGAAGCGTGTGGGCCTTCTGTTGCCAAAGAGGAGAAGAAAGAGGCCCCCCCCGGCCCTGGGGGAGCAGAAACAAGAGCGAAATGTCTCGTTTTCTTCCTGGCTCCCGTGGGCACTGAAGCTACAGGCCTCCTCCCACCACGTCCATTTGGCCACACGTAAGGCCACGGCCCAGGTGGGAGGTGGATGGGCTGAGTGGGTTTTGCTTTGGGGGGCTGTGGGCAGCGGGACAGGCTGCAGGGGCTGCTTGTGTTTTCATTTGAAACTTCTGTTTTGGGAAGGTCTCCAGGCTGAGGCTTGGATGCCAAAGGCTCAACCTGAGAAAAAGTACGTTTAGAAAAACTATCATTTGAATTGGTTGGGCCTTTCTTATTCAGTATAGAAAATTCAAACGGAGCCATTCAACGTTTTTAGAATGGGTTTTCAATAAAACAACAAAAATGGAAGGCTCTTCGTCCACGATGTGAACTGTGTTTGCTACACCCCCCAAAATAATCGGTGGAAGTTTTCAAATGCTCTTCATGAGCACGTAGAATAACTTGGTTCCACGAGGGACCGGGGTGCCTGTAGCGGACATAGATGCGCTGGAAGACGCGTTACAGAGCGTGTTAAGTTTTAGAGACAGAATCTCCCATTGAGAGGTCAGGCCACTGCGGGTCTTGGGACGTGGTGTAAATCATCTTCGGGGGGAGTTTCTTAAAGGTGAGGCCTGGCCGTGGGTCCCTCACCTCCCTTCCAGACGCCACCCCTCCCGCCCTCGTGAAAGCCCTTCCTCACGCCCTCCACACGCGGAAAGCCCACCGCCTGACCAAGTGAGATCTGTGGGGTCGGCCCAGCCTCTGTGGGCCTGACCCTCTCTCATTCCGAGCAGCGGAGGACCGGAGTCAGGGCGTCTGGGTGGCTGGATGTGCAGGGGATTCTGCCAGACCTCTTCCCCATCTTTTCACCCGTTTTGATCCTCGCAGGAGACGCCCCCTGCCTGGGACTCCCCTTGGCCTTTCCGGTCTCAGCCCTGGGGATGGAGGGGCTGGTGGCCGGCAAGCTGTTGCGTTCCAATGGGTTCTGAGAACCTGTGCGCCGGGCACCGTGATCAGCCTGATGCTCTATTCCCGAACGTCACTTCCAGGCTGCTTCTGAAGCCCAGCTCAGTGCATTTCCTGTGGCCCGTCCCCAGCGCCCTTTGGGCTGCACAAGCGCCCGAGCCCAGGGCTGCTGCTCCTCCGTGCTCTCACGGCAGGACCTTCGCGACCCTCGAGGCAGTACCCCAACCAGAGCCTCTGTTTGCCTCAGCGCTTGCTGCTGATTAAAATGGAGTTTGTTTTGAGAGCCGACTCGTCCTGATGCCATGGAAGTGAGCCACACGTGTGCGGGGTGCTGGGGCCGCAGCCTCACACGCCCTGCCCGCGAGCCACCCGCCAACGGTCCCTCCTCGCATCCCAGCGACAGGCCCAGGCTGCGTGCGCTCTGTCCTGACACCACGGTGCCCACCTGCCCCCACCTGCCGTCCACCTGCCCCTGCCTCTTCCTCACCACCCTGCTGCCACACCCACCTGGTCCCTTCTTTCCTCCGCACGGAGAAACTCCCTGTCGACAGCAGTGACCTCCAAGGTGAGCGAGGCGTCGAGGGTGGGATACTGCGGCTTCATGTGGCCGTGACTTGGAATTCACCCGTGGTTCCCAGAGCTCAGGGTCTCCACGAGGCACACCTGGGCCAGGTACTCTGAGGGCGAAGCAGGTGATGCAGAGAAGGCGAGAGACCACCTGCGTCTCGTAGGTGCTGGGGCTGGGGCGGTGCTCACGGTGGGCTCCTCGCAGGGACCCAGGCCGTCTTCACCCCGGCAGCCCCGTGCCTGGTTCTGGGCTGCACCCGGCTGGTGTCTGGTGTCCGATCCAGCTGACTCCAAGCCTAATGGGAATGGAAAAGAGAAAAGACGGTGATGAAACAGTCCTGAGAGGAGCTCGGGTCTCCGAGGAGAGGGGCAGCCGCGGTCCTGTGGGTCCTCTGTGGGAGGAGCGCCTCTGCAGAGACGGGTGGACGGGGTGGGCGGGCTGCACCCCTGCACGTCGGCGGCAGGGTTGGGGGTCTTCAGGCAGAGGGCAGAGCCCGCGTCGGGTGGGGGAGTTGGAGGGAGCGAGGGCCGGGCGGGCAGGGCCCAGGGGCGGGGGCAGGGAGGGTGGGCGAGGCCACAGGGGCCTTCTGAGCCCCATACGGTTGGGGTTTGGGGGCCCCTTGTGTGCAGCCTGGACTGTTTTACTTGAGGGACCTAATCCAGACTGCCGTGTGCAGGGGCAGGGTTCTGCAATTTCAGTGTTTACGTTGATCTTGGCCGCGGTTTTAAGGGCTCTGCCTTAGAGCATTGCTTTTCTTCTTCATCCACCTTGAAAAACCAGGGGCTGAAAAGGCCTCTGTGGGGCTCGAGGAGGGCCAGCTGATGCCCCCCGAGCGGACGTCTGTCCCTGGGCCCCTCCCCACACACAGCGGGGGGCCTGCTCACCCCAGGTCTGGCCTCCGTCCTTTTACACGATCACAGACGTGCCTCAGACAGCGTTCGGACCGCGAGAGGCCTTTCCCTCGGTGCGGGCGCCGCCGGCACACGGATTCCAGTCCAGGTTAGAGACGTTACTTCCACTTACAGTCTTGTTTTTTATTCAGATGTAATTCACACAGCCTAGAATTCACCCATTCGAGGTATACAGTTAAGTGGTTTTCAGTCACAAAGTTGTACAACCACTAACGTAATTCAAGAACGTGTTATTACACAAGAGGGAACCCTACATCCGTCCGCAGTCACCCGCCCACCCCCGCCCGCCATTCCCATGCCTGCTTACCCTCCCCCCCCCGCCCCCGCCAGGCACACGAATCTACTTCCTGTCTTGGTGTGTTTGGCCCTTTGGACACTGCGTGTGCAGGAACCCGTACAGGATGCGGTCCTTTGGGACGCTTCGTCCACTCGGGGTCCCCTGGTCGAGGCGTGATCAGGGCCTCCTTCCGTCGTGTGGCCGAGCGGTCTTCCTGTGTGCAGACCGACCACGTCCTGTCCGCTCGTGTCTGGGGAGCCTAGGAAGAGCTGCTCCTCGGACCCGCCAGGGACGGGCCCCGGGACCAGGTCCGCGGGTGCTCCGGCCCCTCCCAGCACGCTCCTTGCCGTCTGAGGCCGGAGCTGTGCTGGCTGAGTCCGAGGCGTGGAGCCGTGGTCACAGAGGGCCGGCCGCGGGACACGTGCTCTACTGTGAAGCACTGGCGAGCACGTTCTCGCGTGGATGACAGGAAGCGTTGTGTTCACGTTGGTCTAAAGTGAAGTGTACCTGCTCCGTGGGCCTGGTGTTCCCAGGAGACCCTGTGGGTCCCCGTGGTCCTTCCTCGTTACCGTGGAGCACCTACTGTGCGCCCTGCGCTGAGTAGGGCGGGTGCTATGATGCAGGGTGACGGCCTCACCTTCCAGGAGGAGCAGGGGATCAGGTGGCTGGATCGGGCCCGCGGGCGGGAGGGGTCTTCCCAGAGCAGGGCCGCTTCCAGCCTTGGGAGGGGGGCTCTCCCGGAGCTCCTTTCTCCCAGCTTATCTCTGCACGGAGATTTTACGCGGGTTTCAAGTGTGCACATCCATTGCCCGGATGGTTTTCCACAGAGCGCTTCGTTGCCCACTTGGGTTTTAGCCGTCCCCACTAAAAATCTCTAAGAGGGTCGACAGCTCAGACACGCTTGATTTTTCTTTCTTAAAGGAAGGGTGACATCTGGGTTGTTTGTGCTTTTTATTCTGTTGAGGATATGTTTATTTGGTGTCCTCTTCCCTTTTGTTCAGGCTCTTCTACACGTGGAGAGAGGCTACCTTTGCTAGAACAGCCGAGGTGGGGGACGCGAGGGTTGTGGGGTGGCCGGGCCCCTCCCCGGCCTCCTTGGGGAGTGTGCCTCGGGGGTCCCTGTCCCCGGGGACCAAGCCCTTGGACAAGTGGGAGCGTCTGACGCCACGCTCGCTGGTTTTCCTTAGCTGCCGGCCTGGGCTCCGTAGGCATCGTTTGAACGTGACTATAAAAGCCGTAATCCGGTGTATTCTTGGAGGTGTGTAAACAGAATTGTTTGAATGCAATCCAACAGTTGTCGGCAGGGGTATTATTTTGGGAACAAGGAAGATGTGCTGTCCCCTTTTCTGCGTCTGGTGTCACAACACAATGCCACTGTCGCTGCCAGGCGTGGTGAATGGTGTGGGTCCCTGTGCACTGGGCCGGGCGTGCGGTACCAGACAATGCTCCCCGGGCGGCCGAGGCAGCGCCTGGCTTCCAATTAGAAGTCAAGTGTGACGCTTCTCCTGTCCTCGGAAGTCTTGGTGACACAAGATACCCTTGGCTTAGCGGGTTGGAGGGGCTTCTGGAGTGAGTCTGTATGAAACAGAGGCTGCCTTGGGGCCGGGGCGGATGCTGGAGAAGCCACGCCCCCTTGACGCAGGTGACTTAGGCTGGGCCACTTGGTGCTCGGCGTCCGAGAAGGGTGCCCAGCGCCTCCCGCGCATCCCCACCGTGCCCAGGCCAGCCCCGGGCAGCGCCTAGTGGTGAGTGAGGCAGGCCCACGGCGGCCTTTGTGTTTCCCGTGCACGCCACGGTGCCTGGCTCACCCTGCCGAGTTCTGTGATTGAAATTCATTGCCAAATTTATTGAGAAATTAATGAGAAAAGCTGCAAAGTATTGACTTTGAGAGGAAAACACAACTCATCTTGAATGAGGAGGAAAATGCAGCAATAATTTAGCCGCTATTGATTTGGCCCTGTCCATGTATCGATCTTCATTTTACAATATTAATTTGCACCTGCAATCGGCTGCTAAGGGAACCGATTTCATTTCGTGGCGGCGTTAATGTGCCGAGCGCGAGACGCTCTTAAGACGTGGGGGTGTTGCACGTCGCGTGAGGGAGGCAGGCTTCTCTTTTTCTATTTTTGCTTGTTACTGAAATAGACTAAAAATTAATTTTTTTGTCGGACAAAATATGAAAGCAGAAACCCATCTCCGACGTGGCCCTCCTCTCAGCGGCCGGGCCTGCTCTCCGCCCGCACGAGGAGCCGTCAGCCGCCTGAAACTCCAGCCACCTCTCATCATCAGGCCCGGATCAGTTCAAAGTTCATGAAATTTCTATGAGCATTGATCTCGCCCCATTGATTTTTTTTGCAGCAGATCTTTGAAATTTTAATTTCCCGAGCATCTGAATTTCTTATAGATGAAATGCACTTGGAGGAGACAGTTGATGATAAAGTGGAGAACTTAGCATCATTTTAAAGCCTAAAAAAGGGAGAAAAAACCCAGGCGTTTGCAGCCGGGTGTCATGTGTTTGAGGGGGAGCGGTGCAGGTGCTCCATCGGGGGCGAGGTGCGGGGGAGCGAAATGCCAATTTTGTCTTCGGCGGCCACACGTTTTTAATGCAACTTTTTATACAGTCATTTTTGAAAGGAAAGCTATCTGGAGAAACAGCAGGACAGAGAAACATTCTTCAGTGCACAATCATTTGCTCACAGCAGTCTTTATCACCTGGTCAAGTTCACCTAGTTACTTATCAGTGGGACATTTAATAACCTCAAGGTGATATAATTGCTATTGGCATTTCCCCCCCTTGGATTCAGCTGGTTAATGTGTAAACTACTTGTCAGCAAATAGCACTTTGTCACTGAAATCACTAACACCCTCTAGAGGGATGTCTTTGTATTGAGCAATTTAATTTTACTTTATTTAATTTTTACACATTACAACCTGTGTTCATTCAGCCACACTGAAGGGCTGCAGTCTGTCGGGGCAGGGTCTCGGTGTCCCTGTTAGGAAAATATACTGTCTCTTATTTAACAGTCCCCATTGCCTTCATCGAAGTGCGTTCTTGCCCCTCGGAAAAGGAACTGCAGATGTTCTTATTATGTAGTTATGTTGCTAATGTGAAAAACTGCCTCATTATGAGGATCTGTTTGTAGCTAGAAAATTACTGCATTATGACAAATGCATGATTGGGAAGTTACAGGAAGGCGATCATTACTGACATGGAACTGGAACTCATTTAATAGCTGCAACCAGCAGCTGGAACGAAGCAAATGAATGTCTTCCTGTTTTTATTGTTGTAGGCAGGTTTTTCAGGCAGAAGGAAAATGTGTGCTAAACCTGAAACTTCTTGTACCTTTCTTTGCTCACTGGGCTCCGGTTTAAGCGGCACAGAGGCGATGCGCACGTGGCTGGTTTCCTACCTGTGACTGTCCCCCTTGTGCGCTAGTGACACTGTGTTGAAAACACAGCTGTGGCCGTAAGAACAGTCAGTCTCGGCGTCCTTAAAGTCGCCCTGCTGGTTGGGCTGGTCTCCAGGTCTCCCTGGCAGGGGTGGTCAGGAGGTTGCCATCGCAGTTAAGCCTTGTCACCGTGACCCCTCCTTCCTGCCCCAGACCAGTCCCTGTTTGCAGGCAGGGTGCCTCCAGCCAGGCCTGGGAGGGGGTGGGGGGGATCCCAGCGCCCTGGGCAGGCAGCCCATTGAAGCAGCAGCCGCGTGAACGGGGTGGGGGGGTCAGCTCTGCTTGGGGCTGACTGTTCCCCGATGCCCTTGGGGGGCGGATTTCCCACAGTGCAGCCCCAGGCGTGTAGTAGCTGCTCAATAAATGCCGAGCGGGTCAGCCGGATTTAAAGGCAGTTGGTTTGACTGCTTTCCTCCTAAGAGAGGTGCTCTTTGTAGAAAACGCTCACTGGCCCCAGACACATGTATTGTCCAGTCTGAAATTCTGTTTCCGTGTGATCAACCCGGAGGTCCTGAAGATGTCCCCTTGCTTCATTGGATCACGTTTATACGTTAATGGACTTGCAATTCAAGTCTAATAAAATAATCATACACGTTTTGGGGTATTAGAGATGAACACAGACCGCAGGGCAGGGCTGGCTGACAAAGAAGGTTAAGCCATCAGAATGAAAACTAGAACTGTGTGTGTCACAAGAAAGAGAATTCCACTGGCTCTTGCCCATCGGTACCTTTCTAATTGCACCAGCCGATTGGCGCTGCTCTGGCCGCAGCTGCAGCTCAGAGCCTGATGCCATTTCTGCTGCCACATTAGCTCGGGCAAGCCCAACTTGAACTGACATCACAGACCGTTAAAATTTTATCAATTGCGGTATGATTAATCCCCCAGTACACGGGCATGACTTAAATATTTAGAATGCTTCTTCTGTTATGACTTTAATGCATGTAAAGTAACGAGATTAACTCCAGTACACTCAAATATATTTAAATATGCATCCTTCCCGAGCTGTCGGCGATTCCGGCGTGCAGGAATCATTGAGCCTATGTGGCCGTGTCAGGCTCTATTTGTATGACCTGCGCTGGATGCTGGCCTGCACATGATAGCCGGATATCTGGCCTTTCACAGGCTGCCTGGTTGCCTGCCCCATTTGGCATGGAATGTGATTCCCGGCTATTCTAGCTTCTGGTTCATTCAGGTTTTATTGCTGTGTAATTTTCTTATTCTAAAATAAAAGCTCTCCAACAAAAATTACTATGCATTAGGCTGCGGTAGCCTACTCAAATGGATATTAATACAGTTTATCTCTAAAAGGACGAATAATGTATTTGAAACAGATAAAAGGCCCTCCACTAAATGAGGAATGTTAATATCTTATGGCATGGTTAATAAAGAGATATTTCACAAGGGAGATTTGTTTTATGACTTCTGATACAACAGCCTTATAATCTGACATATCTTAAATGATATAATTTTGTGCTGGCATTCGCCTCTTTTATATGTAGCGGCCCATCTTAGCAAGATTTGAATTCAGGACAAATAATGGGCACTAATTCCTTTTTTTTTCTTCTTTTTTTTTTGCGGGGGGTGGGGGCTGGGATGGCGGTTGATTGTAAAGCTCATCCTGTCCGATGCAGATAGGTGGAGATCCCTGTAGAAAGGTGCACGCTTATAATACATTTTGAGAAGTGTCTTGGTGTTTTCCCCTTTAGCAGAAAATAACATTTGTTTTTGTTGTGTTTAAGGCAGAGTTTAAATTAATTTAACCCAGTGACACATGTTCAGAGACAAAGCGCGCTGCTAAATAATTCCTGGGGATAGACTGCCCAGGAGCCAGGCCTGCTCAACTCACGGCCCTCCCGATGCTGACAGACGTGGGGCCGGAGGAGGACCTACAAATATTAACATAAAACAAATCTGCTTTCTTCCTCTTCATATTTCTTCTTCGTTCCGACGCGCGCTCACCCAAGGCTCCTTCTCTAATTATCCACGAGGTCAGTAAGCAAAATTGGGCAGAAGCTGGGAGATCAATACAAATTATCCCTGAGCAAACCAGTGCTGACAGCTTGAATCGCAGCATATGTTTACCCAAAATCAGGCAATTTATCTTAATATCAGCAAAGTAATGCAGTGCAGGTGAAAGGTCAGGCAATCTCTCCCCCTCATAATTACCCAGTTCTGAAACAGGAAAGTGGTATTGATTGGCCTGGCTCTGTGCTCTGTGACTGGACGTGCAGAGCCGTGGCCTGGCTCGGCCGGGCCCTCCTTGTAAACTCCACACGGGAGGATTTATTAGATGTGCGCGAAGGGGCTTCTGCTTTCTCCTCCAGTTGTAGGATTTGCCCACCAAGTCCGGGCGACTCCCCGTCTTGCCCGGTGCAGGGCGGGGGGTTCTGTGGGGCTCGGCCCTCGCGAGGCCGCCAGCCAGCTCGGCGGATGGCAGCTGCTCTTGGAGGCATGGAGGTGGGCCACCCCACCCTTAGTGATCAGAGCCCTCCCAGAACCGAGAACGTGTGTCATTGCTCCTATAGTTTAAAGACAAGGGCCTCTGCTTCGAATTCGTCCTTGTAAATCCTTTGGGCTTCCATAGCAAAGCCCCCAGTGGGATTTCCAGCTGCAGCAGCAGCAACCCTCCCCCCCACCCCGCCCACCCCCCTTGCTGTGTCCGGCACGGCGAGACCTACAGTCATAAGATGACATGCCATCTTCTGTACGTCCGACCTCGTTCTTGGCAGTGCACTCAAGACGCAAATGCTCCTCGGGCTGAAGCGGGAGGTGAAAGGTACCCTCGTGTTTCTACTGCTTTAAAATCTTTCTGGTCCTGGAAGGAGACTACCAATTCAACTGAAACATGGGGAATGTCTCTCCCAGAATGAGGGTGTATGGTTATTACACGTCATAAAGCTCCTGAAAGCCTGCATTAAAGCACCCATCACCTGTCAGGGCATTTGCATGAAATCAATAGCGGCCGCCCATCTATCTTTTCTGATCACCTTTCATCAGGCTGATTCATTAAGTCAAACAGTCATGGAGATCAGCTGGGGGAGAGGAGAAACCTGGCGCGGACGGGATGCCCAGTGGGCCACCTTTTTTGTTCCCCAGTCCAGATGCGTAAGACTTCATCCAGTCCTTTTTGGGCCGCGTCCCCGGGTGAGGCCCATGCCCCCGGCTCCCCGTGCTGCACTTCGGCCTGACACCCTCGTCCCGGCCAGGCGGAGACGTGACAGATTGTCCCCCAAGTCACCGCTGACAGCTTGTGATGATTTATGGTTTGATTATGAAGTGGTTTTACACATACAGAATTTACATCACAGAGAGTTAGAAATTTTGCCGTGTCACATACGCCGAGGCATTTTGAAGAGCTTTACTGTTTGCAAAGAAAAAGGAGGGCGAAAGCGCAGCAAAAGCCATGTCATGTAAAATCAATATGTCAGATCAATGCTTTATTAACAAGAAAATGTCTTACTTCACATTCCTGTGCGGACCTTTGTCTCCGGCATGTATGATGGAATGTCAGATCATATTGTGGTCCTCGACTTTTGGGCGCGTGACCGAGTGTACGTGCGAGCCTTCCGGCGGTGCTTACTTACGAGACGCGCCGTGGGTGTTGACACCGGCAGCCCGGGCACTCGAGGATAACGGTGACCAATTATCCCCGGACGCACTTTCAAAGGCAGCCTCTCACCTTGCTCCTCGAAGCCGCAGCCTTTGTGTCCCGGCGCTCTGCGGCCCTGCTGAGTTGGGCGGTGTTAATCATCACGTTACGTGCTGGCTAACGAGCGATGGCCCAAATTGCGGGCTGAGTAATGAATAGATGGCGGCAGGTCTTATGAGTCTCAGAAAACCCCGATTTATGTCGCGCCGCGCACCGTGGCGTTACTCCACGGAAAACGACATCTACATCAAGAAGTAATGTACTCTAATAAGTATTTTCATCTTAACTCGCGTCCCCGGCCTCCGGGCTCAGTTTTTGTTGGAGTCAGGCAGAGCCGTAATAAAGCCCAATGGCTCCTTATAAAGCTTGTTAAACACAGAGGCTGC